>NC_134496.1:31605496-31905496 GCF_040206685.1 Ascaphus truei
GGTCCAAAATGCACACATGCCCGCCCCTGGGGACCAAAACGTTGGCCATATGCGTACATTTTGGATCCAACAAACCACTTTTATGTGATTATCTCTTGTGCTGTGCCGGTATATTGGATCTCTAGGGATCCTCACAGACTATAACTAGTTGCCCTTTACAGTGCACCATACCTGCCTCTGCTGAGGCTTTTTTTCAGTGTGTGACACACACACACACACACACACACACACACACACACACACACACACACACACACCTTATTAATTTTATATATCTTCATATTCTTTAAGGATTACAATAAAAATACAATTACAAAATATGATAGATATAAAATCTACTTATTTTTATTGACTTATTAGGAGAGGTAGAACGGAGCAGCAAACTCCCAGACTACCTGCACACTGCAGAAATATTTAGCATGCACATCAAATCCTTAATAGTTTTATCGTATGGGCGATTCATACCAGACATATTACAAATCCTAACTGGGAAGGACTTTTATGTTAGGAAAGTATGAAGTTTGGAGGTTTACCCAGCCAAGAATAGGACAGACAGACCATAAAATGTGCAAAGCCCATATAAACCCTCGCAAAATGATTCTAAAACAGTATTGTATTGAGCATTAGGAACATTATTTATGGGCTCAGATAGGAATCGTAAAAAAAAAAAAACAACAAAAAAACTTGTCCCTAACTAACCTTGGACAATAAGAATTCCATACAGTATTTAAAACAAAAATAGGGGATTTATTTTGAAGACCTTTAAAGGGGCAGACCCAAGTAGCTGACAAAATAAATATAAAAAGGAATTGATTTCTTTGAAAACATTCATTCAATCACTTTTACAGAAATATATTTCACTTATTTGATTCCTGTGTAAAAATAAATAAATAAATAAAAAGGTGTTTTTATTTTCCAAGGGGTCTATGAAATTATAATTTTATCTGGTGATAATTGTTCTTTTCCTTTATTCTTTCAAACTAGTTGTGCTGACATCATTAGCCAAAGAAAACCATTTAAAATACAGTCCCTTATAGTGTATACAACAAAAAGGAAGACACTAGCGCACCGCCAAGTGGTGCACTAGTTTCTTCCTTTTTGTTCTCCGAGACCAGCATCTCTTCATCTGGCTGCACGCCTATCAGGATACTGGAATGGGCCATTTGTGAGTACTATTCTTTATTCTCTTTGAATACTTATTGTGAGTCCAGGAACCATCCCAATGAGGGTTTGATTGGGGTTTTTAACATTATACCTTGCCCTTCAGGGATTATTGGTCCATCTGGGGACATTACTACAAGCATCATTTCATATACCCCCTTGTCCTATCCTGTTCATTTGCTTATTGCATACATTTCAATACTGAAGGGATTCAGCGTTGGAGCGCCTTTGTCACTTAAACCTTATATACAACAGTTGCATCACAGCAGAGATTGGGTAAAGATTTTAAACACTCTCCAAAGCATTTATTCCACATAGAGAGACACAACGTTTTTCAAAAATAGATTTTAAAATACCATGCCAAGAGAAAGCCGATAGATAGCTTTGGCCCTAGGAGGGACTAGAATGGGTGATAATTGCCCCTATTTAGTCTTCAAATAAATAATTTGCTGAAGTAATTCCTGAAAAATAACTAACAGGAATATGGTTACTGGGATGCAATTACTCTATTTGTGCTTAATAGTCGCTCGCTCGTCGTGTGTTAAACAGGCATTCCCACGTAGCAGGTACAAATAAATAACTCTAGACGATACTATATTACCAACAGGTAAACAGTGTTTAAACATCACTGCTTAGACCTCATGTTGGTCCTGCGAGGGACGTCCGTCCTACAGTAGGACTTAAAGGAAATAATAGAAGTGGCATGTTTAATAGGTGAAATGTAGGTGATTCATGTTTTGATCCTAGTGATATCTACTCCATTCATTATAATAATATCATTAATATATTAATTGTAGGGGTGATCAAGAAGGATGGGAAAATATGTTAATTATCCAGTGTTTCTGCTGGTTTCTAGGAAACGTGTAACTAAGGTGGATTTAAGTGATGAAACAGAATAAACCTAGATTTTGGCATAACTGCTTCCCAAGATTTATTGATGTTCCGAGTCCCTAAATGACCATAATAGGATCTTTTACGTTCTATTTTGCTTTCTGTGCACTGATGAATTGTAATATTACACCTTTTACGACTCTGAGTCTCGTACATTTGGGCTCTGTCTCAGTCCCACACAGAATGAGGTCAATCTCACGCTGATGAGAGACCCTTAGCCCTAAACGCATGCGCCATAACCCCACCCATTCACAGTGCAACCACGCCCCATTACATCATAAGCCCACACTTTTATGGCATAGCTTAATTCCATGGACTCCAACTACTTCCTCTCGTGTCATAACTACGCTCCCAGCAGAGAAAGAGGAGAAAGGGGTATCATGCAAATCTCACGCATGTGTGAGGCCCCTTCTCACTCTCCAGAGTGGGGGACCCTTGACAACTCTGCATTAATGGAATGATAAAGTAGACATGAGCACGTTCACGTATCGCAGACAGGTCCCACATAGCTGCCTTACCCCATAATCACACAGCATACATTACTTCCACTGCAGCCAGGGATTCTGGGTAATGACATGCAAAGAAAGCAAAAAGTGACAGTGTGTGCTCATCTGCATGCTATTACCCAGAATCCCTGGCTGCAGTGTAAGCATTGTATGCTAAGAGATAATTGGGAAAGACAGATTTGTGGACCTGTCTGAGCCATGTGAATGTGCTCATAAGTGGTATTTTATTTCCTTCATTTTTTTTTCTCGCTGTATGAAAAATTTAAATCCTATCAATCTCCACAGCATTATGCACAATTATTCTATTCATTTAACACCTCTTTGACAAATAACTGTGGACAATTCTAGTGTCAGTTTGGGGGGGGTTGAATAGTGAAAATCTAGTTTGGCTAGTGATCACCGTCACTTCCTGAGCACAACAGATACAATAATTGTGTCTCAATGTCTTCCATGGGTCACCAAACCTGCCTCATTCACCCCATTGTCACGTCATACAGTGGTTAGGCTGCATGCAGACAAAGCTTCTGGGTAGTGACATGTAAATGAACATGAATGAAATGTGCCCTACTGTCACTTTTAGTGCCCTATGCATTTCTACATGGTCTCCTTAGAGCAGGGGTGGCCAACTCCAGTCCTCAAGAGTCACCAATTGGACAGGTTTTAAGGGTTTTCCTGCTGTAAAACAGGTGCTCAGTCAGAATGACTGAGCCACCTGTGCTGAAGCAGTGATATCCCTAATACCTGGCCTGTTGGTGACTCTTGAGGACTGGAGTTGGCCACCCGTGCCTTAGAGTCTGTTGCATTACACAGTTTGTACAGCAAAGCCTGGGACAGTAAAGTGCAGAATCAGCGGACCCATGCAGAGACAGCTATTTGGAATCATTTTTTTGAGTCCGGTCACTAATTCTGCATCACGAAGCTGGTAATAGTTGCAATTCATACACAGTTAAGAAGGAAGGGAATAAAACAGGGGGTGACACAACATCGGATGAAAATAAGGTAGCCCAACACGTTTTTGACTATAAACGTAGTTATACCTTATTGGGGAAGACAAATGCGTCAGATTTGTCAGCAATTTACAATTTATTTTGCCTGCTTAATAAGACGGGTCCCGGTTGAGGAGCAGGACACTGACAGCCTGGCATAAATCCCCCTGTCTACATTGCTGGTCTTCAGCCAGATTTTGGGATCAGGTTCCCTGGAGTCACCCCATGTAGAGCAGACCGAGGCTTATTTTTCGGGAAGGCGACTGGGTGTCTACAAGAGCTTTGCAAAGCACAGAATGTAAACAGATTTAACCCATTCCTAATCACACTCCCTAATCACAATCACACTCCCACACTCCCACCCGCCTTGTTTGATAGGGGCAGTACTCTCTCTATAGCTCAAAAATTAAATGGCCAACAACTTCCGAGGTTACTAACAAAACAGCAGGGATAAGAAGAGAGCTGTAAGGCACAGTGATGGGAAATAACAACAGTGGCCATCTTTCAGGTCAACTACAAAAATATGTTATATTTCTACGTGACAAAAAACTGGCAGTTCCTCAAAAAATGGAACTCACTGGTGACACACACACACACACACACACACACACACACACACACACACACACACACACACACACACACACACACACACACACACACACACACACACACACACACACACACACACACACACACACACACTATGTATGTATAGATATACATACACACAAAACATATACTCCCACATATAAAAAAAACCACACATTATATATTACATGCGTATACACACTTTTTTTAAATGGCAGCCTCAGCACACAAATGGTTAACCCCAGCATGTGTGCTATCCATAGTTTAAAAGCAACATTATTCTATTTTCAAAATGGACAGGGACGGCGATGTTTCTATTTGTAACTATTAGATCTAACGCTACTTGCTAAAGCCGATCTTTTGTGAGGAATTTTTTTAATTTTTTATTTCCGCTTGGGATCCGGCTGCGCTGCTGGAAACCTCAGAGTTTAGACGGCGAAAGTATTTCTGCAACACTCAGAACATTCCCCTTCTCCTGCTGAGCAAACAGATTGAGAAACCTCATCCTACCCACCAATACCATCTAATATTTACACAGCGCCTGCTCATTCCAGACTCTGATACAGTTCCAGGTACTCATGCAGCCACCTCTGGGGTGGAATCCTGGTAACACACTTTATAAGGTCCTGAGATTTCTCAGCAAATTCCAAATCAGGGGGGCGCTGCATTTTGAGGGGAAAAAAAATGAATGCAAAGAATTACATTTTTGACCCGCATCTGCTCGCGTCAGTGCGTCACAGGGGAGTGGTTGAAGGCTGATGGTACTATGGGGTATGGAGTACTAATACTTCCTTATTTACAAACCAGGAGTACCATTACTATCTTACATACAAACAAACAGGTACTGGACTGCTACACAGTGCGTTCAACAGGTGGCGGAGGGTGAAATGACAGTCAGTGAAGGTGAGCTACGAAAACAGGTTAAAAGCGATACAGGGGAAATACTGTATAACAATTAGCAAATGAGCTTACAATTACACTAGCCTGAAGAACATAGAGATTTGGCAAAATCAGTCGCAAAGCAAGCAGCGGCAGCACCAGAAGCAGGATGTGGTGGGAACGGCAGGTGGAAATACTTTCCCTCCTGAAAAGTTATGTATACCCTCTGACAGTGTTTTGACATGGGTATAATAAGTCGGGACACTATGTATAAATGCCACTATACCTGCCCAGCTATGGATTCACAAGCCCTCCACGGCAGAGCAGGCAAAATAGAAGGATCTCAACGGCTGGGAAGCAGCAATTGAATGCAGGTCCCGCGCCATCAAACAGCTTCTATGTGATAGAATATCTCACGCACAGGTTTCTTAAATGGAAATCATCCCCAAGGGATTGCTGAAGAAATCAATCCAACAGTACCAGAACTTTCTCAAATACAATCTAGGAGCACTACGACTCTCACATACAATCTATTAGTACTACGACTCTCATATACAATCTAGGAGTACTACGACTTTCTCATACAATCTAGGAGTACCATGACTTTCTCATATACAATCTAGGAGTACCATGACTTTCTCATATACAATCTATTATTACCCTGACTTCTTCATATACAATCTAGGATTACCATGACTTTCTCATATACAATCTAGGAGTACCACGACTTTCTCATATACAATCTAGGAGTACCATGACTTTCTCATATACAATCTAGGAGTACCACGACTTTCTCATATACAATCTAGGAGTACCATGACTTTCTCATATACAATCTAGGAGTACCATGACTTTCTCAAATACAATCTAGGAGTACCACGACTTTCTCATATACAATCTATTAGTACCACGACTTTCTCATATGCAATCTACGAGTATGGCTACTTTGTTATATACAAACTAAGAGTATTACTTCTTCCTGAATACAAAACTAGCGATTTCACTACTTTCCTATTTGCAACGCCAAGTATCACTACTTTACTCTTTATTTACACACACAGATTACCACTACTATCTTGCATAGAGAGTATCCCTACTTTCCTATCGACATAAGCTGCAAAACGTGAAAAATCCATTTTTTTAAATAAATAAATCAGTTCTGTCATATTAGATAAGACTGTCTGCATTTTTTTTTAAACGCCCAATACCACTTCTTATGTTTTTTTGGTTAATGTACTGATCATTATTTGGTTGATAAAGCAACCATTTAGAAAGTCATATCCACGTCCTATTTAGAAACAGGCTCTCACACGCACACCTTTTTGATCTCTGCACTTTGTTGCCAAAGTATCACAAACAGGTCTGTTGCTATGTTCCAAACTGTCTATTACTCTGCAAGCTGTAACAATAAAGTGTTACACTTAGTAATATAATGTTATATATCTGCTGCAGAATTTCACAGACTGCAGCATAGTCAGAAGGCGGCCATTTCGTTAGGCACACAATCAGGAGTTTTACAGATTTAGAACAAAAGCACCAAACCGTTGCCAGTTTAGATAAGAATGTAGATTTATACATTCTCACATACTTTGCATATACATATAATAATAATTAAAAAAAAAACACACAAAAAAAATGGGGGAATGTATTGCTTCTTTACAAATAAAAAGGGAGGGGGGAGTTGTGCAATTAACCATTTCACAGACAGAGCGGCCAGGGGCACATTCCGTTGCTGGCACCTCTGGCAGAGAAGGGGTTAAAGCAATTTGAGATGAGCTAAGCCCTGTTCCAATTTCAATGTTGACCGTATTCGCAAATAAAGCACCAACATATACAGTATTGCCTTCGAATCAGGAACTGAAAGAGATTGGCTGGCCCTAAACCTCTCATGCCAATAAAGATTTTTCTTTAAATACGCATTTAAAGTCCAAATGACTCATTAAAGTGTGTTTCTGCACGGCACAGAGACATATTTTGCCCATATTTGTACTGAAACGTGTCATTTTGGGGGTTTGTTCATAACACTAGCAAATACCCAACTGGAAATGAAAATAGAAAAAAGAAAGACATTTACTCTTAATTACACCCTGAGATGCCAGAGAGGCTGCGTGGCTTAAATGAAGTGATTTTGAATCCACCAATTCATGTTTTATGGTACTTTGAGCTCTGCTAAAGCCAGAAACATTTGAAGCTGCTCATCCTGTACCATACTATGTATTTAAATGGTTAGGGCAGGGGTTGTCAACTCCAGTCCTCAAGGCTTCAGCATATGTGGCTTAATCATCGACTGAGCCACTTGTGTTGAAGCAGGGATATCCTGAAAACCTGAGCTGTTGGTGGCCCTTGAGGACTGGAGTTTGGTTAGGACAAATAAACATATTCCTGGGTTAGGAGATTCTGTAGCAACGCAAAGTGTTATGGAGTAAGCAATGGGATTTCTTGCAGTAAGAAATTTGTGGTTCCTTGCAGTTTGAGATTTTGATACATAATCCCACAGTGTCGCAGCTGAAGACTTTGCAACATAAAGCCTGATCTTCCCCCGATGGTCTATAAAGACACAGAACCCTGCCAGAGTGTATCTGCACCACATCTACAGGTCTCCAAACCTACTTCATATACCCAACTGTCCTGCCACACAGTGGTTAAGGTGCAGACAAGGATTCTGGGTGGTGACACGCTAATGAGCAGACTGGGTGTGTCACTTTTAGCTTCCTATCATTACATGTATTCCCTAAGGCCGTGTCCATAGTAGTACACGTTAGCTTCCGCGCTCCTCGGTGACCCATCGTTGCGCTAGAAATACAAACTTGTTTGTATTGCGAAGCGCCGCTCTCCCTGTAGCGCATGCACTAGTGCACATACACACTATGCGCATATGCATTGGTGTCCTAGTGTTTGTTTCGGCACGAGCTGCGTAGCTCGCATCGTATCCTGCACTATGGACTCTGCCTGAAGCTTCTGTCTGCTACATTACATTGGGTGCACACAGACAAGCCTGGGATGATGAAGAGCAGAATCAGTGGACTCAGACTCTAGGAAAGTAGGGTTAGTCTGGTAAGCTACAAGTACAAGCTACAAGTACAAGCTACAAGTGACATGCCTGGTGCACTCTAGTAAGCTACAAGTGACATACCTGATGCACTCTAGTAAGCTACAAGAGACATGTCTAGTGCACTCTAGTAAGCTACTAGTGCATGTCACTACCCAGAATCCTTGTCTGCAGCTTAACCATATTATGACATACTGTATGACACTTGGGTAAGTAAAGCAGGTTTGGGAACTTTTGCAAGACATGCAGACATGCTCATGGTCTTATTTTACTACCAGTTTCACAATGCACATGAGCAAGGTCATAAAAAACAATGTACATAGATCGAAGAATTCCACTCTGACATTCAGCTGAGGAAATGCAAGCCAATTAGCTCCCCTAGGACTTAATGGAGCCAGAGAGCCAGACACATGCATGATCCATGCTTCTGACGTGTGTTGAATATTATTCCGTACAAGGTAGCCAGTTACTGAAACGTCTCTTCTAGTCCCTTTGCTGTCAAGAGGGACTAGCAACAGCTTGTAAATGTTTTTGCCCACCTCGTCTCTGCCAGCCACAAATACACAATATACTTTAAAAAATGATGGCATGAGTTTAATTCACATGTGAATTGCATGTTGTTTGGCAGTCCAATAAACCTTGCTAGAAAGCATTTGCACATGGCGGTGGCTTTCAACCATTTCTACGGGCAGCCACAGTCACTCCACGGCTTCATGATGACCAGTTAATGAATTAACAGGTGATATTACACCTAATATATACAGTAGGTAGAGTAGTTTAAAGCAGGGGTGCGCAAATGGGGAGGGGGGGGGGGGGAGGAGAGCAGCGTTTACAGAGGCCTTGCGCTCTTCCCCACATCATTTAAATTAAATGCCGGGAGAGGCATGAGGCCTCTCTAACTCCCTCTTACCTGCTCTCAGCTGGCTCTTCGCCATAACAACGCAACGTCAAATGATGCCGTGCGGTCAAATGGCGTCACGCACATGATGTTGTGACATCATATGACGCCGTCAATGCCAGAGAGCTGGGAAGGAGGGGGGGGGAGGGGGAGGGGAAGCAGGCATGGGGGTGCAAACAGAAAAGTTTGCCCACCCCTGGTTTAAGGTATCCGACCTTTGGCTACCAACTGGTGTCTTCATCAGAAGTGCACAATATACACATTTGGTTAAAACATTTGCCCCCCCCTTTTTTTTTAAACTTTGTATTTTCTAGCTAAAGGGGTGTTTTTGTCTGGCTTGTTTTTTTATTACCATGGTGATAAGTACAGTGTCATTTATATCCCGTTGGCCCATATTTACAAAAGCTCTGACACCTTCCGGTGCTGGAAGACACATTACAGACCATTGACTTGTACGGGTATCTTCCAGCATCAGAAGGAGTTTTATGACAGGAGACTGGTTCATAAATATGCACCCATCTCCATGGTCTCTGACGCCACTGTGATTACCTGCTCACAGGAACTGGTCAAGTTCTCACCATCTGTGCAATTAGTTGTCATTTTCAGATATATATCCACTTTTTTGTGTCTTATATAATGTATCTTCTGAGGAAGGTGCCGGTTGGCAGCGAAGCATCAGCTACATTAAGCAGCAATAAACTATTGTGATTTGCCTATTTGGTGTGCTAGACCTTAATCTTCATCTACGGTGCTCATGTTCTCTGTCACGGCAGCCACTCTCTTTAACCAACATTCATCTACAGTATAATCTCTTAACTTTTGACGTTCTGCATGTCTGGGACAGTACTGCGAATTGCACTTAATATACAAATGAGTAATATCGACTGGTATATTCGGGACTCTGAATAGAAGACGGAAAATCTCTCCAAGCATACAGATATAGTCAGATTTACTGTCCCCGGAGCCACGGGCTGAAAAGCAATACGCCATAGCTCAGGGGACAGTAAAAGCCGTGGCTGCCTGTGGGGAGCCTGTTCTTCCAAATGGGATCCCTCATGGAGAAAATTCCCACAGCCAGGGGTATGCAGTGGTAAGTATTCCGTATGGTTCTCCATGACGGGTGAACATTACATCTGGCTACATCTGTAAGTAAAGGAACGAGCTGCCATTGCGTTAAAGCCAGAAAAAGCAGCACAACTAAAATAGCATAGACACAGACTTTCACTCATTAGCTCTGTTGGGAGGATTTCCTAATCTAGGTTAGTCCCATTAGTAATAGTATTTTATATGACTTATTTAACCTTACCTTGATGACTTCTGGTGTCTGCTGAATTGACAGTGTGGGGCCCGAATCCTTGCCTTCGGTCTTATTATGAAAACTTGGGGAGTGTATTGAAGGTGGAGGAACCAAGGTTTCCTGAAGAATCTGCATGACTTCCTTCTGCTTGGACAGAGTTCCTTTACCTGACCGGGATTCAACAAGTTCCTGGGCAAAGTCTTCAATGCTCCCCAGTATACGCAGCAAAAGATTCCGATCATCATCCTCTAATTTATGCTTGTTGGCTTCCTTTGCTCGTACTGCAGAAGATGATGGCGGACTGGATTGCTCCTTGAAATCAGGGAGTCCGGTTAATGCTTTGGAAGTTACTGGGGAGTGAAGCGGAGGAGTATTTAATGTGCTCTCAATTTTCTGAGAGAAGCGTTCTAAGTCCAAGAGCAACTTGTCAATTTCCTCCTGGTCGTTGCTCTTGGCTACTTTGCTTGGAACAGTGGCAGGTGTATTATGAGCAGGTGTGGCTGCTCTGGTGTTCCCATTGCTAGAACAAGAAGGATATGGATTATTATTGGACTTCACAGAAGCCACAATAGGAACATTAGTGTCAAAGGACTTTTGTTGACTTTGCCTTTCAGCCATCCACTGACCAGACACATAAGGACCCGATCTATGTGAACCTGCTGAGCTTTTTTGGTAATCCAGAGCTTTTTCCAGGTCGGTATCTTCCTCAATGAAAAGCTTTTCCATTGAGTCCCTTGACAACCTCTCACAAGTCTTACCAGTGCTAACTTTGTGAGATGGTGCAGGACAATTTTTCACAGCTCCTGTTTGGTTCTGTTGAATGCCTCTTTGCCAAGACTTGGCTGGTAGTGGAGGTGCAACTGGTGACAAAGATTTTAGTGAAGTAGCCTCATCGTCATTGCCACTTTGTGGCGTTATTTCAGTGGTAGCCGACGATGAGATGACTTTCACCGAAGGTGGCAACTGAACAACATCTTCATACTTAGGTGGCTGCTCATGGCCATAGATTGGAGAGAAAGGATGCTGCTGCTGCAGACTATGTAGACTGCTCACAAGCTCTGCTAGGTCGCTAGGCTCCGCCCTTCCATGAGGTCCATGTTCCATCTCAAAGGGGAGTTTCTTCAAGTAGGAGGAGAGCCTAGCCATCACCTCCATGTAGATAATCTCCGGATTTGGATAAGAATCATCTCCTTTACCCTCTCCCACACTGCTGCTGCCTCCCACTGACCTGTTCTTGATGCACTGTTTGATGATGTTGGTACACTTCTTTAGGTCATCTGAGCACTTGAGAAGGATGTCCAGACACATTTTGATGTCCTCCCCAGATCCTGAGCTGTCCAATTTGTGCTTCTTCAGGATTTGGCTAATGAGGTTCTCCTCTGAGAGCCCCTGCAGGTACAAGGAGGCCATGCTACTAATACTCTGCTCTAAGGATCCATTATGTGAGAGTATTGCTTTCTCCTCTGACCCTGGAGCTGGTGAAAAGCCAAAGGGAGGGCAGTTTTCGTTGTTACCAATATGGCCATAAATAAAGTCATAATCAGCCGATTTCCTGCTGAAAGACTCTGGGCGGACCTTTCGACCTTTCCTGAAGTTAATATGCTGGTTTGAGGAGTTCCTCAGTTTCTCAAAAGAAAACTCCTTGGTTTTGCCACTGGCAAGGTTTATGGCTTCACCAGTGATGTCCTTCAGGCTGCCAGTACCTTGGATGGCTGAGGCCTTCTTGATCCGAGGGTTGAGATGAGAATAATCCTCACTGCCAGCCACACTCTCCGCACCTGGCATTTTATAGCCAACATCTCTACTGTGGACAGAGGATCCCTCAGGAGCTCTGAGAAGCTCTGAGCAAACACTGTGGTGAGCTACTATGCAATGAACTCCGAGTCTATGAACTTGACAGTTCCCAGGGCAGTAATGCACTACATTCTGAATCCTGCTGTCTAAGACGACACTATTATAACAGGTTACTTTGCTGATGATCAGCTTGTATGCTGCTGCCATCAGGGCAGAAACAAGACTAATATATAAATAAAAAAAGAGAAACACAGCCTTAAATCCTCTTATGGACCGGTACACATCCTGTAGTTTTAATGCTGTGTCAACAACGATATATTTGTAGAACAGCGTGGTTTTCCCCCCCCCTTTCCTTTTTATCCAGGTGATGAAAAGTAAACAGGCTTTTGGAATTACAGGGGGAGCTGGATCTTTTCAAAGCTGTCGGCAGAGACTTGAGGCAAGTTCCAAAGAGAGAAAACGTTACAAAGGCTGAAAGGAAAAAAAAACGCCCGATGACAATAAATAGAGCTGCACAGACTACAATCACAGAATGAGCCAAGGGATAGGATGAGTTTGCAGCTGGTCTTGGCGAGAAGGGAGTACAATATGATTCTGTAAATTATCTTTGCTTCTGTTTTCCAGCATATACACACCTCCTCTGTTCTTCCATCCTTTTAATCCACACGGGAGTCCAAATCAAAAGGCCAAAGCCACTTAGCAAAAACATTGCCGCGCAGAAATATATTTAAAAATCCAATGTTTTTTTCCCCCCTCCAAAAAAAAAATGCCGTATTTTTCTTTTAAATCACTTTTTCACAGGTTGATTGACAGGTCAGAAATCCTGCAGCAAGAGAGGAAGAAAGAAACATATTAAAGTTAGAGCCGAGTTAATTAAAAATATACCAATTGAAAAAGAAATACTAATGCACATTAAAATGTAGAATTATTTCCTACGAACGAAAGTGGAGAGAAAAAAAACCACAGTGCACAATTCAATTCAAACGTGGATAATCGAAAGTGTTGGCCCAGATAGGACTAAAGTGAATTGAAAGCGGAGATAAACTCGTGACACCTCAGCCAGACCAGATTTTAGAAATAAGCAATTCGACACGTCATAATGCATTCCGCGGAACGCATTACCCAAAGTCGGAATGGATTATCCGATGCTCGCCGCCGTCGCAGATTAACATGGGATTCGCAATCCGCTGGGTTTCACTATCCGCCGTGGTTTGAAGCAACGGATTCTGTCTGATGACCAAGGACCGCCTGTATCTTATACGTGAATGTGTGATTAACACAGCCTGGGCTAGGATCGTTTAAACCTTTAAGCACCTCACATGCTATCCAACGATTTGAAAAAAATGTGCTACCCAGGTGGATGTTACCAAGAGTCTGGTTTTCTGACAAACGAGATAAATTAAAGTCCTGCAATCTAAGTCCTAATAATTGGTGCTTAAAACAAAAATGTAAATGTAAATGCAAAAAGGGTAAAAATTACATTTTTTTAGAATAAGGATAATTAAATGTGTCCACAGATTGTGTGGGCTCTGGGATGAGGGACCATTAATAAGAAGGTAAACAGGTTCTGCACCCCCCCTCTATGTCATAGTAAATTAGGAAATGGCGAGTATACTTAACATGTGAATAAACATAAAAGCAGAAGATAAGGGAAATCTCCTTTCACTTGAAAATGATTTAACTCAATAAAAAAGAACATACATATATGTCCTCCTTTTTCGGTATTAGCAGTGACTCACGCGTTCTTCTGTAGTTTTACATATCTTTCTGCCCCTCTTGATAACAGCCTTACTGTATCCACGGGCCTTTAAATGAGAACACATCTCTGTTAATCTCGTATTAAAATAATACCAGAGGAGCAGTTCCTCTTGAGTTCTGAGGAATTGATCTGATACGGGTGGGCACTGGAGGCGTGCTAGACAGCATTTGTTGCAGTCTCCTTTCTATGGATGTCTGTAAAGATCCTAGCATCCTGATACAAATTGATACTAAGATCCAGAAAGTCAACGCTCTCAGTGCTTGCTGTACTAGTCAATGTAATATTTAGCTAGTTATGGTTGAGGTCACTGACGAAGGTCCACAGGGTAAAAATGGACCCATCCCAGAAAATCAGAATATCGTCAACGAACCTCAACCATAAAAGTACATGTGTCACACCCAGATTGCCATCCTCTTGGAACACAAACGCTCTCTCCCACTGACCTAGAAAGAGATTGGCATAGGAGGGCGGGCAGGTAACACCCATCGCCGTACCTCTAATCTTTATGGATTTTTAAAATATATATGAAATGGGTGATTTGTCTCTGTTATTTTGAGGTGTGACATTGATCACTCTAATTATAAAGATACAGAATACAAAAGATACTTAGTCTATAGATGGGATTACTTATATTATAGTAACGCTGAGTTCTGTGTTGGGGGATTCATGATTTTTTGCAGTTATATAGTAATATTTATTTTCTATACCACCAATAATTTGAACCTCCATTACTGCAGTAAAGCATTTACCTCTTTCCCTATTTGTGTGTGCGTTAAGCAACATTATAAGAAAATATTTAGGGTAAATTATAGTGGACTTTGAATTTAACCTAACAATTTGTATGTGACTTGCAAAACTTTATGAGCAACAAGCAATTTCAGTCCAGGAGTTTATATATACATAAGCATCATAAACTAGCATTTAGTTTGTCTCTTGCTTAAAATGCTGATCCTGGAATTCCAAGCAGAACCCTGACACAATGTATTATCATGTTTACTATGCTGTGACTTATTTCAGAAGTGATGTATCGGTTATTTTGTCTTTTTGGCTTCTGTATGCTCCTACAAAACATATCTAATCTGCATTTTCTGAATCACAACTCGCAGATCAGTTAGTGAGTACTCCACCTACCAACCTCTGATCCATGGTTATGTATGATATATTAGGGATTTAACATCCGATTAGGGTACTTAAGTCAGTGTAACTTGGCTGTGAGCCATATGGCTGTGTAACATCAAAAGAGTCACATCATAAGTGTCATATCTAAAGTGTCTACGAGAGTTAATTTTGGAGTTCAAATTGGAGGTGAAGATTGGAGGAAGATCTGGACTCTGCATTACAACTTTTCCACTCTGAGACATTCTCTTTTAACACCTGTGATTATTTGTTCATTTTTATCCTCCATTACCTGTGAAGTCTCTCCTCCTGCATCTTACTATGCCCTCCCTACTGCTTTTTCTGTTTACTGTTTCCTCACTCCTTTGTGAATGTATCTGTTCTCTCCAATTTCCCCCCTCCCCACTCCACCATTATTTATACACCCCTCTCCCAACAACTTCTATACCCCTCAATAAAAAACACATCCTCTATTCACATCCTCTATCTACTCCTTCCCACTGCTAGGGATCTCCCCATAGCCTCAAGTCAGACACACACACGATCTCACTCATGCGTCCCTGACATCTCTTCCCCTGTAAATGGTGTTAACCTTTTCATTTAATACTGACCAGCCTTAAATCTCACCCCACAAATCAAGTATCCCAATAGCCTGCACACATGGCTATTGTCCCACACTCAGTCATTCCTACCACACATTGTGACCAAGCACTGCCATCTACAGCACTTACTCCCTCACCTACTACTCTTAGATTGTAAGCTCTTCGGAGCAGGGATTTCCTTTCCTATTGTCTGATTTTGCTGCACTTCTTGTATAATTATAATTCCCTGTACTGTATTCTTTGTGAAGCGCTCAGTACACTTTTGGCGCTATATAAAGACATACAATACAATACAATACAATCTGGACTCACGTTTTATCAGTTAGAAGGCTTATATGTACTAGATTCAACACAGATATCTTTGTGATTTGAGGGTAGCTTGATATTTGGAGCTTACGTTTTCTGATTTTGGTACCAGTTTATTATTTGGTCTGAGATATATATATATATATATATATATATATATATATATATATATATGTTAGCCGAACTTAATAATCAAAAACAAATAGTCGATACCGTCCTGGCTTTTTTTTTTCCTGCGAGATTTCAAGATACACTGATCTCTTCTTTGGGCGATGTTACAATTGATTAAGTCAAAAAACGTTCTTAGAAACAAAGCAACTGGAAAGTTATCTGTTGGTGAAGCCTATCCCTCCCCCGCTGTCCAGTATGCGATTTATGACTTGAGGTGTTAAATCGTCCCTGAATGCTTGGGATGTAAGGGAATGCATGTGTGTGTATCTTGATTAATAAAGCACCCACAGTGTATACAGCGCTTTACAAAAGGTGTGTGGAGCCACTACCCTGACACAAGAGAACTCTCTTCCCATGAGTGCTAAAGCCCACATCTATTAATACCGCGCTGTATGAATCACATACACCTGTCTCTAACACACACATGAACAGAAACTGCAGGCCAGGATTCTGGGTAATGACATACTAAGGGCACACATGGCATAGTCACTTTTAGCTTCCTATCTGTGCTTTTTTTACAGGATGGGAACTGGGGTCCCCTGGAGCTAACCTGTGCTATTTTGAACTCCAGGCACCCCAATTCCTAATATACTTAACAGAAAGTTACTGTGTTTAAATCTCCCCACTAGGGAAACAAAATGGCCACCACATCTTGGGCTAATAGCAAGCTGCAAAATCATTGATTGCAGCTTTCTATTGGCCAGTCATTTCAATCCCCTTTAAAAACCAGTAAGTAATACTAGTAACTTCACTGGTAAGCATCTCAGAAACTGGGGGATCTTCTGAGCTGAAAATAATGTGGTTCAGCTCTGGAGGACGCCCCGGTTCCAATCCTTTAAAAAGAAAGTTGTATTTAGGGGAGATTGCAGATTTAAACATAGTGGTTTTCCCAGAGCTGCATTACACAGCTTAGCCTGGGATAAGGAGGTAAATAATCAAGAAACCTACCTAATGAGTTGGCAGCTGACAAACACCAGTAGTGTTAAAAATATCCAAGGTCAGACCCTTTTAATAAACAGGCTGCAACCTCAGCGCTACCCACCACTTTGGCCGGACAGCTGCAAAATCAGCTTTGTAATCTGCTCTAGAAACAGTTTCACCCTGTTTTCCAACTTCTCTACGATGCACTTTTTCATTGGTACACATTCAAATTTCTTCCAACACATATGATTTAACCCTCTGGGTGCCCTAAAGCTCTAGCTACTACATCATGGGGTCTAGCACGCCAGGTACGCTATGATGTAGCAGCTACATCATAATCTTACTTCACGTTTCCATAGGGCAGATTGGGTACTGCACTCCTGTTCTATGAGGAAGTGAAACAGAATTAGGAGGACACCTCCTCTTCCCTTCCGTAATCAGTGACGGAGCGATCAATTGATCACTTCGGAGAACTGGCCAAGTGATCGTGAGTGCCGCAGGTTCTGTGCACTCCGGTGCCGCAGCACCTCTTGCACTCAAAGGGTTAAAGATGCAATCCCTCCTAGGACCAAAATGAATAATTACAGTGACATATTAAGGGGTCTCATCTGGGTGATTGATACCATTTTTTATCCAAATCTGATACCTATAACTAATTTTCTTATATTTTTTAGAGTTAGGCCGCGTTTATAGTGGCTGCGACGGCGCACACGCAAGGCGCGAACAGCAAACCTCTTCTCTATGAGGCCGCCCATAGAGCGCGCGACCGATGAAGCGTGACCACGCCTGTGATTCTCAAGACAATTTTGCCTTTGCCGCGCGACGGCCGGGCCACATGCGCGGTTCCGCCAATGAGGGCGAACCGCCCACGTAACATCACGGCCACGCCTCCACCGCGCCTCAGTGCAGGTTTTCCACGAGCGACAGGCCCGCATGACGTCATGCGTGGCCACTACAAACGTGGCCTTCGAGTTAGACTTGGGAGGGGTTTGATTTCCCCTTTTGTGTGATGTCCCTGTGTGACCAGCACGTGCATGTACAGCTAAAGTCCCCCAGTACCCCTTATCTTTATTGGGTCTCTGATAAGGACAGGGTGGTATAAGGGGAAAGAAAACACTTGATCAACAAACACTCCCCTGTTCAGAGACCCCTAAGAAATTCAACTGGACGACTATGTGGGATTATAAATCCTTCCTGCCGCCAAAGACATTTAAAAATGCAGACATTACCTAGATGTACTCTATGAAACTGAAGGACTAACATATTGGGTTTATTTTGTCTTTGAAGTGGGTTCAAATCTGTGTATGTGCTCTCCTTATCACCTTAGGCAAATCACATTATCTCCCTGCGCCTTAGGCACCAACATTAGATTGTAAACTCTTTAGGGCGGGGACTTACTGTTAAATATTATTGAAAACCAATGTCCAGCTAAAAACGTCATAAGAACATCTTGCAATTTCAGGTGGTGCACAAAATCTCTCTGATCAACAAAAATAAACCAAACAAAAATACAAGATTCTCTAATAAGCCATATGTCCATCGAGTTTAATCTATGTTAAATACTCCTCCTATGTTTACATTTACAGTTTATTGATCCAGAAGAACGCAAACAAAAAAACAACCCAGTGAAACATTATCCAATTAGGTCCAGAAGTGGAATAAATAAATTCCTTCCGGACCCCAGTGATCGGATTTCTCCCTTGATCAACAACCTTCGCATGCTTACATGTTGGTATATCCCTGTATACCATTCCTTTCTCAAAAGATGCCCAACGTTTACTTTAAGATCTCTATTGTATCTGCCAACACAGTCTCCATGGGTAATTAATTTCACATTTTAACTGCCCTTACACTAAATAACCCTTTCCTTTGTTGCTAGGGAAATCTAATTTCTCCCAATCTTATACCTCTATTTTAATTTATTTTCATTATATAAAAAGGCACCCCCCAATGTCATAATACCCAGAATATCAAAGATAGTTGCATTTTAGTCATCGGCAGTTCATCAAATTCGACATATCTTTTTTGTAGTAAAAAAGTAATCCTTCTGCAGCGTTCGTATAAATATATGTATACTATATTATGGTTATAGCCAGTGCCATGTATATCACTATGTAAATGTTGGTGGTAGGTTACTCTTTGATACCATCATAAATATTAATGCTGTTGTGGAACTACTAAATTGTTAATAAATTACAGACTTTTTAACTTTTGTGTAAATAACATTTTGATATTAATAAAAGTGCAATTAAGGGTGCATATTAGAGAATCTTCTGTTTATTCAGGGATGCACGATGCCTGGAAAAACTTACAGTGCTATGAGAAAAACATTATTAGAAATTCTACTATAATTCCAGCTAGTTTTAGCAAATCAATGTTTGGTCCTACATGGGACTGACCCTTTAATGACATGCAAGAGAGGCACACAGACAGAATACATAAAAAAGACAGCAAATAACCACAGGTTCTTACCAAAACGGTGTGAGGACGCCGATTTCTGAAGCGATTCGTTTTCAAGAGACTGCTACAAACAGTACACACAGCAGTGACCGCCGCTAAAATACCAAACAAAAAAGCAAAAGGTACTTTAAAAAACGAAAACTTTTTTTCTTATTGCATCTTATGAGCAGTTGGGATCCTATTGGCCGTTCTGGTATATAACACTTGTTTTATTCATTATTTGTATTCTCTCTTTCTTTTCTGCTCTCAGAGGTAAGTTTTAGCGATTGGTTTGAATGTGCAGCTTGTAACAAGATTTCTCTCAAGCAGGCTTTTTACTACCGCAGGCAGATGACACTTCTACTCATTTAAGGCTTCCACAAACAGTACTAAGCACTTTGAAATCTTTTTTTAAACACAAAACAGAGCAGCTGTAGCTAGTAGGGGAAGGGAAAAAAAGTAGCGAGGGAGAGCAAGAATGAGGGAGGGAGAGAGCGCGCGAGAAAGCGAGAGACACACACCAAGGTTCTCTTAGGGACATGCTGTAATGTTTATATGAACTCACTCTGTGTGTGACACAGCTGTATATAGAAAACGCATACTAAAGCTGTATTGTTGTATACTTTAGCACAGCTATAAGTAAAGTCCTCATACGGTCAACCGAACAGACTTTTTTTGGGAAACACAATATTTAACCCCTTTGCAGTTAGATAGACCTGCAGGAGCCTTTTTTTTAGAAAGCGTTGCAGACCCCTCTGGCAGTTAGGGGGTTAAGGGTGGTCTGATCATGTACATAGATACGTAGTTACATAGTAGATGAGGTTGAAAGAAGACATACGTCCATCAAGTTCAATCTAAGCTAAATTTAGACGTCAGATACTTTATCCTATATTTGTGCTCACGGTATATTGATCTAGAGGAAGGCAAACAAAAACCCCCAGTGAAATATCATCTAATGATATCTCATAAGGGGAAAAATAAATTCCTTCCTGACTCCAAATATTGGGAATCATATTACTCCCTGGAATAACATCCTTCTCATGTTTACTTGTTTGGTATATCCCTGTATAACTGCCTAAAAAGATGTCCAACCTTTTTATGAACATATCTATTGTATCTGCCATCACAGTCTCCATGGTTAATAAATAACACATTTTAACTGCCCTTACTGTAAAGAACCTTTTCCGTTGTTGCTGGTGAATTCTCCTTTCCTCCAACCTTAAGGCTGCGTCCATAGAAGGACAAGCAGCGCTGAGGCGTGCAGACGCTCCGTGCTGAGCCCCTGCATCTTCAATGAGGATGCCTTGAGAGGGGGCTCACGCGAGCGTCCGCAGGCGTGCTCAGGCTTTGGAGTTTTCAGCCGAGCGCCAAGCTGTTTTTCAGCGCGCTGTCGGCTGAAAACATCCAATCAGCCTTAAGCAGCGTCAATGTCACGGCGCCGTGACGTCGGCGCCGTGACATTGACGTCAGTGCGTTGCGGGCGATTGGACCAGCGACGTCACTGCCCCGCCTCCAACCACCTCCCCCCGGCTCCCTTCGCGCACGCTGGCTCGCCTGCAAGTCCGTGGAATCGCGCTGACTGAAGCAGGCGAGCCTCAGCGTTAGCGCGCATCCGCTCTCCTCACCCCTCTATGGCCCGGGCCTAAGGGATGACACTGTGTTGTTCGTAGTGCCCTTGGGAACAATAGTTCTATTGAAAGCTCATTGTATTGTTCCCGAATATATTTGTATATAGTCATCATATTCCCTCTTAGACACGTCTTTTCCAATGTAAAAAAATCTAATTTCGCTGGCTTCTCCTCTTAAATTAGATTATTCATTACCTTTATTAATTTGGTGGCTCTTCTCAGCACTCTCTCTAGTTCCATAATGTCTTTTCTAAGGAGTGGTGCCCAAAATAGTACTCCATATTCAAGATGTGGTCTTACTAATGCATTACAAAGGGGCATCATTATGTTCACTTTCCTTCCATCCATTCTCCGTTTAATGCAAGATAAGTTCTTGTTTGCCTTTGCAGCTACTGCATGACTTTGGGCACTATTGCTAAGCCTGCTGTCTACAAGCACTCCTAAATCCTTCTCCATCAAGGATTCACCTAATTTTTCCCTATTTCATTTGTAAGTCGTCCGTTTATTCTTGTTTCTCAAATGCATAACATTACATTTATTGGTTTTAAACCTCATCTGCCATTTACCTGCTCAAGATTCCAGTATATCCAAGTCCTCTTCTTCTGGAGAGAAATTACAACCTGCTCTGATTTGACTACAATACTGTACACAATTTAGTGTCATCAGCAAATATGGAGACTTTGCTCCATTATAATAAATGGATGGTAGTCAAAAGGCAACAAATGTAATATAGTTGCCTATTGCGCACTTTCCACAGTTTATGAATTCACTCTGTAACGTAGTTGTTACCAGTTGAAGTGTTGAATGAACACTTCCAAAAGTGTATAGAACATGTTGCTGTAAATATACTTTGTAACAGTCAAATTGCACCTGAGAGTGCTACTCCTGGAGTTAGTGGCATAGAATAGCAACAAGGACATTTAGGATGTGTATATTGATATATACTTGCTAGCGCTGCATTTGCTAGGGTAGTCTGCTAACTCATACTTGTCCTTCTAGCTAATGAGAGATCTGAACTGCCCTCAGATGTTAGAACCTGCATTATAAATAATACCCAATTGACTGAGAAGTATTTAGCATAGGATGTTGGCCATAGCAGGAAAAACTCAGATGTCTGTACTGACATAGTAAACAATTAGTTGTCTCGTAGTGCTTAGTGTTAGTCTGTATTGATACCAGCTTAAATACTAAGAGGTTGGTAATTGTACCCCCACAGATTCGGACCTCCAGCCCACCAAATGCACATGAACAGAAGATCTGAAAAACCGGTAAGTATGGGTCTAGTCCTCCATTGGATAGTATTGTCTTAGCGAGTGCGGGGTTCTAGAGATTGAAAACTCTGTAGCTAGGATTACAATAACTGGCAGTTAAGTTCCCTGTTAAGATATATCTGATAAATATCTTCATCGCAATGCTCAGGATACGCATGCATGCCACTAGACGCTATGAAACCGACTTTTAGATTATCCACTACTTCCGGGATCACATGGTAGGCACTAGCGTGATATCGTAACACACCGACGGCCGTTTCGTGTGCGATGGCGCTTTCTCAAGGTGGCCTATTTACCTTCCTAATAATGGAGTCCCCTACCACCACAATCTTTCTTGGTCTCCGAGTATCCCGAGTCCCCTCTGTACTGGAGGAACTATTCCCCTGGCTGCTAGAGGAATCAGTCTCTCCCCGCCTTGCCATTCCTGCCCTGACACTCCCAATATCTTCACTCAATATGGCAAATCTAATGGGATTGGTAAACTCAGAACTGTCCGGCCTCTTCCTCTCCCCACTGCTTCACCTAACTTTTACCCAGCTACCTAACTCTGTCTATTTCTCACTCCATGGTCCACCATCTGCACCACTAGTCCCAGCCAGGGCCAGTAGTGAGTACTAAGCTCCTTTCAAGATTGTCAATGTCCCTCAATATTGAAAGTATCCTCCAGATCAGCAATCTGAGACTCTAAACAAACCACTTGCTCAAACTTCTCACAGCGGTGTGCTCCCTAGAACAGCTGCTCCAAGAGCACATACATGTGGCAAGATTTGCATTGAGTGGCATTTTCAAGCCTTGAGCGCAGCGGAAGGTCACATGACCCTTCTCTGACCAATAACAGCCCAACAATGAATACATTTTATGTAATACACATGCAGGAATCGAACCCATGACTCTTCATATGCTTGTAGCAATTCTCTAGCTGCTAAACCACAGGGTTGGTGTGATGAATTTGTCTCTATAAACAAACTTAACATCTATTGGATTGCATTGTGAGAGGAGAGAGCTGCAGGTGCCGGGTAAGTCCTCGCAGATCGTGGCGGCCATTTCACGATCCCGGTTATAACACGGTTTCATCATGTGGACCCCGAGCACCGCCTCATAACGGCGTTCAGCTGTAATATGAAGTTCTATGTGCTAACAATTAACTGTACTTCAATATACTATACCTTATTTCACCACTTCCTTGTTCCTTCTGGTTCTAGCTTCACAATTGATACACCTCTTTTCTGGTTGTTTCTGAACGACCAGTGGTGTATTCAAGGTTTCAAAATAGATCTTGTTCTAACCTAGCCTAATAGTATCTCCAGTTCTGGTTCTAACTCCACATTTGATACAAACAGCACTCCTTCTAGGTTCTAACTCCACACTTTATACAAACAGCACTTGAAATGAAACAGTAATCCAGTCACACAGATCAGGACACGCCCACACAGGATTCGTTACAAGCCTCTGTTTTAAAGAGGGACACACACACCAACTAGGTATGTTAAGTCAGCAATCAACTAACCACACCCACTGTAGGTTCAATCAGACATGAGAGAAAAAAAGTTAGTTGCAGACTTTCAATTAACAAACAATTTTTAAATAAATTAACCCACTGTTCATTCCCCAACTTCAGTCACCCCTGCTAGTATACACCGCACAGCACTTCCCTTAGGATTGGTCTAATACAGTGTTTTTAAACAGGGGTTCATAGGAATCCTTGGGTTCCACATGCATCCCTGAAGAGTTCCCTGCAATTTTCAGGTCAGTTGAAACTTGTACCAAATATTGAAGAATTTATAATGCATCTGATCTCAGACGCGCTATTAGAGGGGTTGAGGTTCCTTACAATGCATCTGATCTCGGACGCGCCATTAGAGAGGGTTAGGGTTCCACAGAATTTCACAATATAGTTATAGGGTTCTTTAACCAAAATAAGTTGTAAACCACTGGCCTAATAGCTTTGCTGATGTAATACTGTACCAGAAGCCTAATAACTGCAAGAAGCAAACAACAAATACACACAGTTACATAGTAGATGAGGTTGAAAAGAGACATATCGCCATAAAGTTTAACATATGCTACATTTAGATGAAAGATACATATAAACATACACATACAGTATCTCTCATCAATATTTCAGTCCCATTACGGGACCTTTCTAAAGATGTATGTATATCTTTATTAATATAGCGCCATTAGTGTACATAGCGCTTCACAGCAGTAATACATCTGATAATCATATAAACAACACATAATATAAAGTACACATAATGGGAAAGAGTGCTTTCAAACATAAAAGTGACATTTAGGAAAAGGAGTCTCTGCCCCGAAGAGCTTACAATCTAATATACATGTACGCATGCATGTACGTACGCATGCATGTACACACAAACATGTTGAAGGACTGTACATTGATATTATAAGATACGAAGAGAAGAAGTTGTACTCCAGTGGTCTTTCACAAACAAAGGAAGGTTTATTGTGCAGAGATCACTGTTTCCGTCTGCTGGCGAACCTTTATCAAGATGTGCAATATACACCCTCCCAGGACGCCAAATGGAAAAAAGGGGGCCAAACAACCATGACCTTACTGCTGCAAAACACAAGCAACATGGCCATAATGTGACTAGGTGTCGTTTGTATTGGTAATTACATATACCTTTACGACACCTAGTCACTTTATGGCCATGTTGCTTGTATTTTGCTACAGTAAGGTCATGGTTATTTGGCGCCCCTTTTTCTATTTGGCACCCTAAGAGGGTATATATTGCACACTTTGTACATTTCACATCATCTTGATAAAAGGTTCGCAAGCAGACAGAAACAGTGATCTCTGCACAATTAGCCTTCCTTTTGTTGTGAAAGACCACTGGAGTTCCACTTGCCTTACTATCTTGGATTATTGGCAGTCTATGTTGTTGCACCGCTGTAGCTGAGCACGTGTGGCAGTTTTTTCAAAGCACTGTGACTGCACCACTGTCTGGACCATTGATATTACAGTATAAGAAACATTTACGAGAATGCCACATCAACCATTACATTACATGAAGATAGAAGCAAGATAAGGATCAGCAAAGGAGTACAACAGGGAGACAACATGTCACCAAAGCTTTTCACAGAAACAACTGAAGAATTGTTCAAGACATTAAATTAGGAAGAAAAGGGAATCAAAATCAACAGTGAATATTTGAGTCACCTACAATTTCCAGATAATATTGTTATTTTTGCCCAGAAGACTCCCAGCAACAAAATGGGGAACTCGCTGAAGCAATTAAGAATATAAGCCTCCATATGAATCTCATAAGACCAAAGTGATGTTCAACAAATGTGTCAACTATACATAGATTGAAATAATTGGAATAGAAGTCGAAGACTGTGTCTACATTGACTGGCAAGTAACAATGGATGGCAACCTTTCAAATGAAATCAATAGGAGAAAAAAGATGGGGTGGAGCAGATTTGGAAGAAACAAGACAATCTTACAAGGAAACAGTCAATGATGCCTCAAAAGTGAAGTCTTTGATCAGTGTATCGTGTCCGTGCTCACGTATGGATGTGAAACGTGGATCCTAAATGTGAAGATAAGTGAGAAGCTTCAGACAACTTTAAAAATGATGGAGAGATGTATTTTGGGTGTTACCTGTGTATGTATGTATGTATGTATGTATGTATGTATGTATGTATGTATGTATGTATGTCTTTATTTATATAGCACTAGGTGGGGGCGGGTCAATCCGCTCACTCAATATCTTCCTGGACAGCACTGTGTGCCACTCGATATCGCCCTACATGTTTCACTGTAGACCTGCTTCCTCAGGGGTTCATCATCAACTTTGACTTCCTTGAGGGACAATGTTTCCATGATCACCATTATCACTACTTTCAAAATGCTGAAACTAATTTTCACCTTGTAAGTGCATATATTCCCTAACCACTGGGAAATTTATATTGGATATGGACACATTTCCCTATTGTGGTGTGTTGTTTCTTTCCCCTATGTCTATTGGGACTTCTGCTTCATTTTTCATCAAACACTTTCACACTAATGCACATTAAAATCCCTGCATTGCTGGAGCCTCTGGCAGTGAAGGCGTTACAGCTCCCTGCCTGTGCACGGACAGTCTGCCAATGTCCACACTGCATCTCACACCCTGTAACTGCTCTGACCCCTGCACAGGCCAGACTGTGATGTACAGCTCAACTATGTCAGTGTAACTGCATCCAGAGAACTTCAGGCTATTTCTGTGCTACTCCGGTGGTCCTAACTTATATGGGGGCTGCTAAATGTCTATTCGGCGGGAGCATCCTGTACATTGCTGCAGAAACATGCCTCAGGGAAAACCCCTCGAAGGGATTTAGGGAAGCTAAAAAGCAACACTAATTGGGGTCCAACAACTGCTCTATCGTGGTTCTTTGCTGCTATTTTCCTATCAAAAGGAAGAGTTAGAGAGGGGTTACAGGTTATAATTGGGGCATAAATTCAGCATAATTTTTATTCCTCTCTTTTGATGGCTCTCTGCCTGGGCCAAGTTGGCTAACAATGTACTTACTGTATGTATACCATTGTTTGTATAGCGCTATCCATGAACACAGCCCTTTACAGCAGTAATACATGTGACAAAACATTAGGAAATGGTCTGTGTTAAACATAAAAACAAAACATCGTTAACATGCTGCCCCAGATAAGAGATTATAAAAAGGCCAAGGTTAAACAGCTTATAATATTCCACTTAGGGCCTCACACAGCTGTCTCACTGAGCCACTCCCAATCCTCATCATAAAGTTTGGGGTCATACTCCGCTCCTGATTCCCACCTCGTTACCCACCCTTCCCCAGCTCTCACCACATGATACGGCGACCTTGCACCTTAGGAAACTTTCATTAGCTCCCCCATCCCCCATCCTGGCACCCCCCTCTCTAGCACTTCATCTATGCTAAATGATCCATGTTGGAGAAAAATCAACCCATTAGACTTCAAGCACAGAGTGTATGGTCCCTGTTCAATATGCTCACAAGCTGCCTTTTCCTCACTCTGGGAGACTTCAGCTTCATTCATTTTGGTGGGTCTCTGCAGAGCATATTAAGTTGGTGTCCGTGATTCATATAATCCAGCAAAGCCGCCCATGTCTACCAGACCCTCCAACCACAGTATATCCATCTAGCAGGCACTGTACTGGATTTCCAAGTTATAAACGAAACAAAGATCAACTGTGACTAGAAAAGAAAAGATGCAATGTGGCAAAGCATGATGGGCTATGGCAGGAGTGGCCAACTCCAGCTCTCAAGGGCCACCAACAGGTCAGATTTTCAGGATATCCCTGCTTTAGCACCGGTGGCTCAATCAGTGGCTGTCATTCTTTCTGAGCCACTGATTGAGTCACGTGTGCTTAAGCAGGGATATTCTGAAAACCTTACCTGTTAGTGGCCTTTGAGGACTGAAGTTGCCCATCCTTGAAGTACAGAGACTCAAGTACCACAACTAATGGTAAACCAGATGTACCAATAGTGTTTTTTTTTTTTTTTTTAAGTTACCAACATACAGGTTCCCTTTGCTTTTAAAAAAGGCTCAGTGTTTTACCCCTTTAACAGCATTAAAGTTGCCCAGGGTTGATATGTGGTCGTCCAATCAGTTACTAAGCTGCAAAGGGTTATGTAGGTTATAGCAGTGGTTCCCAAACTTTTTCGGTTCAAGGCTCCCCAAGGCGATCAGGATTTTTCCGCGGCGCACAAAGTAAAAACAAAGGTGTATATACATACAACAGTTGCAGTGCGCAGTTGGTGTCCCCCTCAGACCACACCCTCCCCCTCAGACCACACCCTCCCCCTCAGACCACACCCTCCCCCTCAGACCACACCCTCCCCCTCAGACCACACCCTCACTCTCAGACCACACCCTCACTCTCAGACCACACTCTCACTCTCAGACCACACTCTCACTCTCAGACCACACTCTCACTCTCAGACCACACTCTCACTCTCAGACCACACACTCACTCTCAGACCACACACTCACTCTCAGACCACACACTCACTCTCAGACCACACTCTCTCTCAGGGAGGGAGGAAAGGCAGGAGATCCGTGCAGGCAGCTCCCTGCACACAAATAAATACACACACACAAATACACACACACACACAGAGATACACACATTGGAGAGCAGTGGAGAGCAGAGGCAGCAACGGATGTGAGTGACTGGGGGGAGGGGGGGAGGAAAGGCATGTGATCCGTGCAGGCAGCTCCCTGCACACAGTCACTGGACAGGCAAATGTACACCTCTCTCTCCCTCCCCTCCACCTTCTCCTATCACCCCCCTACCTTCTCCTATCACCCGGAGCAGAAGGGAACGGGACACCGCGCAGACAGAGGAGCAAGGAGCAGTAAGGCAGACACACACACACTCACCGTGTGCTCCTCACAAAGCGGAAGCCCCGCCCCCGGCTTCCTCTGACCTGCAGCCAATCCCCTGCGGCCCGGACGGCATGAAGCAGTGATGGTGGGGAGGGATGATCGGAGGCATGGTGGGGAGGCTAATCGCGGTGCCCCTCTAGGCAAGCCACGGCGCACCAGGGCGCCGCGGCGCACAGATTGGGAACCACTGGGTTATAGGCTTGCTCCGGTGACCAATAGAAAGGCTTTCTAAAATCAGCTCCAAAGAGCACTGCCCAGATTATTTACCTGGTGGCAGATGTTTATACATCCAGGCAGAGTAACACTGCTTTATCTAAAGCACTTTGACCCCTGGATATACTGTATAATCATATTGAGTTAACCTTTTATCTGCCTACACAGTATTGCACAGCATGGAAATGTGTGTGTAATGCAGAGCATGGAGGTTAGGATACGGTGTGACTCATTTCTGCTGATATCTGATACTTCCTTTAAGCCTGTCAAAATTTCACCTTATAAGGATTACAAAAACAACAGTTCATAAGAGTAGCTACGATGCAGAAAGGACCCCCGAGAGGGGATGTACACGCAGAGTTTATAACCAGATTCCTTTGCAGCTACACACACAAATATACACACACACACACAAACCACTACCCATTTTATACAAATACATTAATTATTAGGACAGGTACAGAATTGGCAGCACTCCCATGCGTTAGCGTGCCAAGGACCAGTTCGTGCGCGGTCACAATTAGTAGCCGCAGTTACAAATTGGTATGTACCACAGAGAACAGTCAAACCAAAACTGGACCCAGTAATGCAAAAAGAATTTAAAAAAATTGAAGACGGGACCGAAACATCGGGGCTCTCCCGTCTGGATATGTGACCAATGAATGTGTGTCCAGTGCTAGTTTGACTGTTCTATCTGGAACATGCCAATTTGTAACGGAGATCTATATACTGTAGTCCTATTTTAGAAAAAACAGACCTGCCAAGTCACACGGTCGCACACGTGACACATGCCTTGGACTCCCTCCTCGCCATCTCCTAGTGGAGGGTAGAAATCACAAGGAAAGACTATAAAAGGGGTTTTTCATGCAGTGCGGCCGTGTCCTTGCAGGGTGGGCTGGATGTAATGATGTAAATCGCGTCAGCGCGCCAGGTTTGGAGGGGTGACTCCACAGGGGAGAAGGTGAATACGTTGGCAGGTCTAGAAAATCTTGCAGGCTATTGATGAAGAGTCCAGGCTGCAAATCTAATTAATACTGGTGGGGGGAAAAACAGCATCAGATTTATGACATTGCTTATTATGGCATTATGGTCTTTCGTAAATTTGGTGCTGCTTTTTTGTACCAATTTTAGACGCTGGAGACCTTAACATCCTTTTCTTCCCTTTAATTTTGTCTTCAATGATGAGACGTACCAGTCATCATAAAACAGTCTGCAACCAGGGACTAGGAATAGTCATTTGTAGGGCAGTGAGGTCATGTCTTATATGCAGAAGGGGAAAATACTACGATATCACATTCCAGGAGGATCTCACGCTGCTCCACCCTCTTCTGTGTTCAACACGGCTGGACACAGGGAATGAGCAACAAGGACCAATTAAAATCATGTTTTGTCTATATCGGGAAAGCCTCAACATGAAGAGCCTGAGAGAAAGGAGGATATGAGAGAGAAAGGAGGGACAGCAGGGATATATGCATGCAAGAAAGGGTATGAGAGAGAAAGGTGGGAGGGGGTATGAGTCAGAGAAAGAAGTCAGGGGGGGGAGAATATTAGCAAAAGGAGTGAGAGGGGGATATGAGAGGAGAGAAAAAGAAGGAAGAGGGGGGTATGAGCGAAAAAGAAGTGAGAGGGGGGGTATGAGCGAGAAAGAACAGAGAGGGGGGTATGAGCGAGAAAGAAGGGAGAGGGGGTATGAGCGAGAAAGAAGGGAGAGGGGGTATGAGCGAGAAAGAAGGGAGAGGGGGGTTATGAGTGAAAAAGAAGGGAGAGGGGGGTATGAGCGAAAAAGAAGGGAGAGGGGGGGGGTATGAGCGAGAAAGAAGGTAGAGGGGGTGGTATGAGCGAGAAAAAGAAGGGAGAGGGGGCATGAGCAAGAAAGAATGGAGAGGGGGTATGAGCGAGAAAGAAGGGAGAGGGGGTATGAGCGAGAAAGAATGGAGAGGGGGGTATGAGCGAGAAAGAAGGGAGAGGGGGTATGAGCGAGAAAGAAGGGAGAGGGGGTATGAGCGAGAAAGAAGGGAGAGGGGGGTTATGAGTGAAAAAGAAGGGAGAGGGGGGTATGAGCGAAAAAGAAGGGAGAGGGGGGGGGTATGAGCGAGAAAGAAGGTAGAGGGGGTGGTATGAGCGAGAAAAAGAAGGGAGAGGGGGCATGAGCAAGAAAGAATGGAGAGGGGGTATGAACGAGAAAGAATGGAGAGAGGAGGAATGAGCGAGAAAGAAGGGTGGAGCAAAGGGGCTTTGAGGCATCAAAATAAGTAGGAACATTGTTAGACTGGGTAGGCCAAGTGCCCCTTATCTGCCGACAATATCGATGTTCCATGTTGTAGAAAATGTAATAACCTTAAAGCAGTTCCCAAAGTGGCTTAAAAAAACAAAAAAACAGCAATGGTACTGTGTCTAACTGAAAAACAATTGTGAATGTATGCAGCATTAGGGCAGGGTACCTTGGACCATATTAAACTAAGATATACCGTATGAAATAATTCTGCTTTAAAAACCTAAAGAATGAGAGTCTTTACTTTTTAAGGAGAAATGGAACTGGAAGTTTGGAAATAAAATGCAGTGGTACCCGGGGTTTCTAAATAAAAGTACTACCGCACTTCGAACATGTCCTGTATAACGTTGCGACAGCACTGATTCGGCGGGATGGCACAGAGAGACTCTTTTCCGTGTGGCACCATCAGATCGACCTCAATTTATTAATTGTTCTCATTGACAAGACAATTTCAAAATAAACGACGAGCGAACATTCACAGGGACTGTTCCTCACGGCATGCAATATTTTATGGTAGGCCTGGCCTGCCTGCAAAGTATTTACATCCTTCTTGGGGTACAGGAAACAAGACTGGACGAGAACCCAAAATTTAGAGTCCTTACTGAAACAAAGACAAAAGAATCAGACAATAACCGTCTCCAGCACTCAAAAAGACATCACAATAATATGTATTAATGCTCAAAAGACACTATCAAAAATGAAAACATCTACATAATATATAGGAAAAAAAGATAGAGAAAAAAATAAATATCTATACATATATGAAATTATACCGACACACAGTGACGTACAGTACTACCTGGAAAAAATACTTATTTATATGAGAAACTAACCAACATTACTTACCATACACCCCTAATGCAGTATTTTTTCCATCACACACAAAACTTTTCCCAGGTAGTACGTCACTGTGTCTGTCAGTGTAGTTTCATATACAGTATAGATTATTTTCTCTATATATATTAGATGTTTTAATTTGTGATATTGTCTTTTGAGATTTGAGCTTTAATACATTTCATTCTGATCACTTCATATGTCTTTTTGCATGCTGGAGAAGGTTATTGTACGCGGCTATGCATTTTTTAAAGGACTTGCGGGTGCTTTGTCTCCTGGCACATTGTTAATAAAAAAAAAAAAAGTACATATATATTTTTTCACGTGTAAATTTGCTCTGTGTGTGCTGCCTTTATCATTACAGTATTATGAAAACAAAAAATAAAAATTTCCAGATCTTCACAAAAGATGGAAAAATACTCATACTTGCCTCATTAGTATTAAAGGCTCATTAACCTAATTTTAACAATCATACTCATTAGCACAATGTGGTCTTAATCCAGAAACAAAACCATTGTACTACAGTACTTTGTGACTCAAATTTAGAAAGATCCCACTTTATCCTTTAAAAGGTACTTTTGGCTTTGACTTCACATGTCAAATAAAAATGCATCAATCCCTTTCCATGATGTATTCCAGCCAAATGGCACATTGGAAGGACACTATGCATAGTACTGGCTGTCACAGGGATGTTATCTCTGACCACTGAAGGGAGAATAGACAGTTACTGTGAATTCATGACATTGCAGAGCAGGCTGTGCTCGATGCCAGATGACATTGTGTAGACAGGCTGTCGGAAGGGAGCACTCTGGCTCTAGTACACTTGCTCAAAATTACCCTTACAATTTAACTGCTTCTATCCAGAGACCCCTGTGAAATAAGCTACCCTCATTTTAAGGAGCAGTACCTCCCAAGACCAAAATGAACCAATGGCAGAAGTTAAATCTCTGTAATAGATGCCATTTTTTTACAATAGATCGTACACATATAATTAGGCCCATTGAGAGAATTTGTGGGGCCCCAGGTTGTTGAGTGGGAAGAGGGAGGTGCGCAGATAGATTGTTGTGCGTGGGGACAGGCAGGTTGAGGACAGTTCGTTGAGCTCGAATACGGTGACAGAAGGGGACTGACCCGCCAAATCACCGAAGTTGGGCCAGAGTTACAGCCAGCCGTGTGCCCATTCACTGCTGCTGGACCAAGGACAGTTGTCCCGGCTCTCCCACTCCTGTCGGAAGCACTGCCTATGAGTTTAATAATTTGCGAAAGTTAGGTTGAAAAATGGTGCACTGAGACATCGGAGGGGTTTGATTTCCTCTGGCTATATCTCTTTTGTGTGTTATCACCATGTGCTGAACAAAAGTTTTAACAAGCAACGCCTCTCTCATCCATCCTTATCTTTATTGCCTCTGGCAAGGACTCAGAGGCCCCAATGAAAAGAACATTTGTTTCCTAGGAAACTCTAACTCTTCAGATATTGAGGGTAGTGGCCACTGAACAAGAATACTTGTCCAGTGGAGACAATGTAGTTACAGAGGTCACACTCTCTCCATTGGCCAACAGAAAGTCACGACATCAGAAAGACACATTTTCTGCAAAAGCTGGTATAAGGAAAGATATTCAATCCTGTGTCTCTTAGCATTGATGTATCAAAGTCTTTGCTCCAGGTCTGCAGTCTGTACACCAGCTTGTGATTTGAAGGATTCAACAGGAGGAGTTACAAGTAACTCAAAGTTCTAATAAATGTATTGTCTAGAAAAGTATAGGTTTGTTTAGGTTGTGATACCAACACTGGGGTTCTTCATAGATTACTAGATAGTTACTGTGCTTTCCAAACCTCATAGGTCTTTTCTTCAGGTTTTCAAAGGGGCTGTATTAAATTCTGCGTCCATTCTTTGCGTCAAACAATCTAAGTGCATCGCTGTCATTAAATTTCCTACACTTGTCACAGCCGCTAGCAGAAAAAGATGCAGCGCGTCAAAGTAATCTAATTTTTGCCTGGATACATAGACCACAAGGTACTCACAAAATGCTGCCTATGAAGTCTTGAATTTCAACACTTTATTGTATTTATAGTTTAGCCAGAAACGTGATCCTTGTAATTCTTACTTTCCGATCCCATATTTTCCAGTGCGTGCGCTGTTTCTTGCTGACTGGTAATACCACTTTATTAAAAAAAAAATGCATTTCATCAGATAGAGAAATTACGTTACATTTTCTTGGACAGACATACAAATTGTGTGCCAGGAATCGCGAAATGTTATAGACTCCTTGTATTGCCATCAGGGTCACTACGAGCTCGGACACTCCTGATAGCATCTTTTTATAAGCGTGGTGTGTTTACAGCACATCATTCCATGCTGCATATAGATTTTCTGTGGCTACACACAGTTTGCCAAACATACAGAAGACAAAAATCCCCAACTCTGTAAAATACGGTAACCCAATACATTTCTGTCTTCCAGCAGATTTAGTTTTTTCCCCTCGCTTCATTAGATTTTGATCGTTTTTTCCTTCGTGGTAATCTGTGATTTCCCCCCTGAGTTTGCAGTTCTGTCCTGGCTCTCTTTATTTAACCCATCTGTACAAATTGTGATGTATATTAGTAACATTCATGTACCAGACAAAGGGACTTGTGTGGTCTCAAAGCTGAAAGTAGAAGTTGGGCAATTTAGATTTTTGCAGGTGCGATGAATCTACTTAATGAAGAGAGAATTCTGGTGCCTGTGACACTGAGGGATAAAGTGACTTGTCCAAGGTCATGAAGAGAGCCGACACTGGGATTCGAACCATATTCACCCACTTCAAAGGCAGGGTTGTTACTCTACTTCTTCAGATATCGGTTATCTCTGATGACAGTGTGCCAAAAGCACCATCTTCTGCCGCCCAAAGTTTATATATTGTCCCTAAGTGGTGCACTTTCAGTGCTGGTAGGCACCTTATGGCCCATTGAAGTGAATGGGCCACATAAAATGCATCTTCCAGTGCCCAATAGTGTCTTATGGACTAGCACTGCTTAGTAAATATGGGCAAAACCATAGGACATTAAAAACCAAACAAGCACTGTATTATATAGGACTATACACAAGTACACCGCTGTGTGAACAATGGATACTCACTCTTGTTTGTTAATCTCAGGAGTTACTTGGCATCTGCAGGTTTTTTAGCATGAGATGATGCTGGAGTTATTCTCATTTTTATTTCTATAGATTGAAAAAGGCTGTGACAAGAATCCATCTCAATTTCAACACCAAACAATCAAGTTAGCCCATACAAGTTTCAAAAAGCCCCTTTATGGCGCTAGTAGTATTTGGCACACATGGGTTATATATAGCGGTTTAAAAAGGGACAACCTCACAAAGTAATTGACAGCTCCATGTAGAGCAGGGTGGGCAACTCCAGTCCACAAAGGGCCCCAACAGGTCAGGTTTTCAGGATATCCCTGCTTCATCCCAGGTGGCTTAATCAGTGGCTTAAAGACTGAGCCACCTGTGCGGAGGCAGTGATATCCTGAAATCTTGACCTGTTGGTGGCCCTTGAGGACTGGAGTTACCCACACCTGACAGAGGTTGAAAGCTCAAAGCGTACGGAGTGACAAACCGTAAACTTGTTGGAGCTTTAAAGATGCATTTCCACTGGGCTCCTGTGGCAGCAAAGGGGTGAAGACACTGCTTCCAATTTTGTAAAAATGGTTATCCTATTAGAGGAGGGTAACCCTGCCAAGATCTTATTTTGCAGGCACTGCACAGTGGGGATCAGAGGATTGTACATGTCTACACAATGCTTTCTGCCTGGCTTCTGTGTGTTTTGACCACTCATTTGTTTCACTGCTGTGTACGTTTCCTCCGGAGTTTCCTGCCTGCAGCAAGTAGAGTTATTGTTGTTGTGTGATTTGTGTCCCACCTGCGTTATTGGGTTCCCAACCGGTGGTGGATATCGAAGCTTAACTCTTAAGTGAGCAGCAAAGACAGCACATTTCCTAAAGTTGCTGTCGCACTGTGTGCAGAAGAAATAGCAGTGCATGCTATAAAGTGGAAGACCTGGGTTACCTTGCTATTAAATGTGTCTATTGGTTGGACCCGTTTTAAAATGAGGCTGCGTCCCCGCTAGTGATGAGCGGGCGGCGCTTGCTGCGGTTACTTACATATATAGATATATATAAGTCCCCACTCACGCTGTGTGCGCGCGCTCGTGCATGGGCACACACACGCTCACCCGCGCTAGGCACTTAGAAAAAAAAATTAAACTATCCCGCGCACTCAACTACCCGCAATGCCCCCCCCTCCCCCAACGTGCGCGTAAATGCAAGACACCCGGCGCTCATGCTTGGAGCGCTCTCCGAGCATGAACACACTCAGCGCCAGCAGGGACTCGGCCTGACTTTCCTATGCATGGGTATAGTGAATCTTGTACAGAACAAAAAGACGGGCTCATGAGAAATCAAGGGATCCGAGTGTGATATGACAAATGCATCATGTGAAATGCATGCGCACTCTACTCCTCTCGCATTCTTTTCTCACATGCAAATGTATCTAAAACCTGTCGCTTTTTCCTCTGCAATATCACAAAGATACGCCCTTTCCTCTGTTGCTTGACTGCTAAAACTCGGACTCAGGCCCTCATTCTCTCCCGTCTCGATTACTGTAACCTCCTGCTGTCCGGCCTTCCTGCCTCTCACCTGTCTCCCCTACAATCTATCCTAAACGCTGCTGCCAAAATCACTCTACTCTTTCTGATATCTGTCTCAGCGTCTCCCCTGCTGAAATCACTGGCTTCCTATCTAATCCAGCATCTCGCACTCAATTCTCCTCCTCACCTTTAAAGCTTTACACTCTTCTTCCCCTCCCTACAACTCAGCCCTAATTTCTCGCTATGCAACATCCCGACTCTTGAGTTCTGCTCAAGGATGCCTTCTCTCTACCCCCTTTTGTATCTAAAGCCCTCTTCCACCTTAAACCTCTCTCACATCTGGAATGCTCTTCCATCAATACTGTGACGATGGAGAGGATTTGGCCCGGGATTAAAGAGGTTACACCTCAATTGGCCACCCTCTACCCTCACCTGGGAAGCAAGGGGTTAACTGGACTGAGGTCCAGTAATGTGGTTTTACCTCGCTTCAATATCTAAATGCTTATTCCCCTGTGTAACTGTATTGTGTTATCCTGGTGTTTGCACTCACACATACACTAGGGTTGATGCGGGAGGGAAGGGGTTAATGTTAAAATAGTGATTATAGCCCTTTGTTTAAATTAACCTCAAAGATGCCTGCCTACTAAATGCAAATGGTCAGCAGAGCGACCAAATGGTCAGGAAGCTAGAGTGGGTTGTGAGCGTTATAACTCACACTTACAAACGCTTCTGAGTTAGGAGGTCTGGGGCATTGGGTGTGAAATCTAACACCAGGTGACAAATGTCCACTACCCAGGGGTCCCTGCTTCAAAGAGATTTATTGATTGGGGCCAGGGGTGCGGTTACCCAAGGAGAGATCAGAATGAGTGACCTTATTAAATATAAGAATATTATGAGATGTCCTCGGCTGAACATGCTAAAAGTTACATATGTGTAACCGGGGGACTGAGACGCAAATAATGAATACAGACAAATGACGTTTAGCCAGTACTAAGAGCCATATATTAATATCTCTCTTAATTTTAGTATTACACTGTAATATTTAGTCTCATTGGGAGCGTCATGCGTGCCGGAATGTATTAATATGTCTCGTGTGCCGGTAAGTAATACTGAACTGAAGTTATGAAGTTATTTAGATAGGAAAAGCAGTTTGTAAACGTCCTTGGGTGGGAGGAGTTTTACTCTGAGGAAAACTGTCAACCTCACCACTGATTTATGAGAGGGGCTGGGTTTAGGTGGTGTTCAATGGGAAATAATGGTATAAGAACCAGGCTCAGCCTATGGCTATTGTCTTTTCATGTCTTTCTTGTCTTGATGATTATGAAGATTGCTGTATGAACTGCCAGTCCAGATGGGACTGTTTCATCATTCCATTTTAAGTAAGTGTCCATATTTTGCCTGTTATTTGTATATCTTGTGTGTTCACCTTTATCAAGGAATAAATTATATTTTATCATATCTAAGTCTCGTCCCAGTTCAACCCAGTTATATATATTTTGGTGTGTATTATTAATAGCCTGTCACAAAGCTCCCGTCACAAATACCAGACTACCACCCTCTCTATCCACCTTTAAGACCCACCTTAAGACCCACTTGCTTAAAGAAGCATATGAGTAGCACAGTGGCTAATACTATACACGATACATAAAGCTTGGCTCCCTGCAGACACAATTACCAGAATTCCCTCCTACTGTCTCTATATGTTCTTCCTACCAATTAGATTGTAAGCTCGCCGGAGCAGGGACTCCTCTTCCTAAATGTTACTTTTATGTCTGAAGCACTAATTCCCATGATCTGTTATTTGTATTATTTGTTATTTATATAATTGTCACGTGTATTACTACTGTGAAGCGCTATGTACATTAATGGTGCTACTGTATATAAATAAAGACATACATGCAACAATTTATCAGTGTAATTTAATTCTATTTATCTGTTGCCTAATGACAATTTCATAATTCCTATGCAAACCAAAAAAAAAAAAAAAGAAGAGGGGAAAATAAAGCAAATCATTTACCTGTGGCGTTGAGGATGACAAACATTCATCACCCAAAGGTATTTGATAAAGATTATGAAAACCCTCCAAAAATTTTGTTTATTGCGGTTAAACAAAATAAAAAAATACTTGCAATCAGCTGCATTTAACATATTAACCTTGTCACAGCCTTTCAGTTCACTTTTGGCCTATGAAGAGCGTGCCCTTTGAAAGGGGAAAAGAGGGGGTTCTTAACATGCAGTAAGAGCAACACAAATCTAAAAGATAGAGGAACCAAACAACTCTTAAGTCTCAATGTGCAACTTTTGCAACCATTTCACAAATTATTGATTTTTTTTTTTTTACACATACCAATATTTAGCCCATTAAAACCTTAAGTGATCAACAAGTCTCGCTAATTTGGAGACACTAGCTAATTTTGGGCATAAGCAATCTCACAGATTTTAGTGCAGTCTCATTCATTAAAGGTGTAATCCCACACTCGGCCAGCTGAATGTCTTAGGGCAGGGGTGCGCAAACTGGGGGGCGCTAGATTTTATTATCAGGGCAGATATAGAGGTCCTGCGCTCTCCCCCAAGGCATTTAAATTAAATGCCAGGGGACCGCGCAAGGCCTCTATAACACACTTCCCCTCCATCGACGCGTCATTATGGTAACCAGACATCAAATGACGCCACGTTACCATGGCAACGTGCCGTTACATGACCGCACGTCATTTGACGCCGTGGCCGAGCGGGGGGGAGGGACAGAGCGTGAGGCGCATAGGAGAGCAGGCAGGGGTGCGTACGGGGAAAAGTTTGCGCACTCCTGTTTTAGGAGCCTCTGAACGGGGAAGTTTTTGCCAATCAAGTGTTTCCTTTCCCCTTATCCCACCCTGTCCTTATCAGAGAAGCGATGGTGGGAGTCTCAGCTCACTGTGTTAACAAATTCACTCAAAACAATTATTTTAAAATGCTTATAGGTATCAGATTTGGGTAAAAAATAAATAAATAAACACATTGGTCACCCAGAGGAGACCTCTTGAACAGGTCTCTGCAATTTGTTCACTTTGGTCTCAGAAGGGATTGCATGTTTAAAATCAGCACTTTCCCATTGATAATGTCATATTCTGGTCCAGAACTTACAAACCACACAGATTTTGGTCCTTAGCGGTTAACTGCTCTGCATCACTGCAATTAGTTCAGTTCAGCAACGTAAACTGCTAATAATTGTCACAATTATTTTAAAATGCCAGATGTGTTTAATAGCTTTGTAAATGAAGGCAATGAGCATTTAACATAAATATAGCAGATCATATATTCAGTCAAAGAACATAAATTAACTACTTACTACATCCTTATACCAGGGTAGAGAGAGATATGACGTCTGACATATTGGTGATGTGACCAGCTCTAAAAACAGTGCTAAATTGGTGTTGAGTCATTTTGAGCCTGCATTTCTGTCCGTATAACAAAATATCTTTCCCTGCTTGAAATTTCAGCAAGTGCTTGGGACGAGTCTTGCAACGTGAAAGGAAATAGGAATTACAATACTTCCAAAGGCAGAAAAACCAGCGTCTGCATTCCAGTGTAAAACACAAGAAACATTTTATAAACAGCACCGACAAAAAGAAAAAGACATTGCAAATGTATAGTCCTTACCGCCTCACAGAACACCGAACTAGTTATAGAAATGAAAGGTGAATACAACTTACTGGGAGATGAAAGCGCTTTCACGATGAGATGTTACGGCTGCATGTACTGCGGACCAGCTGGTGTGTAAAGTGTCAAACTGGTAACAGAGCCTGCAAATCCCGTCACAGAAGGCATAGTTGTTCACGCTGTCTGTGTGTGTGTGTGTGTGTCTCTTGAGCTACGCTGTAGTGAAGCCTACTACTAATCACAGCAATGACTTGATGTTTTCGGCACATGGCTAACGAGGATACAGTAAATTAGCCCACTGCAAATTTTGCCAGTGAGTTGTGCAGTTTACTGAATGGTATCAGATGGCTGTTACTCCACTCTGTGTGTTTAAATTAAAGCATGACTTCACTCTTCTGGTAAAAGAACAGTCAGCATATGATGAAAGTCTAGGAAGAAAGTCACTGCAGTGCTACAGACTTCTGGAGAGATCATTATAGGCTGGGATATTATAGGGTGGCTATATTAGACTGGGATATAATGGCTATATCCCATTATAGTCTGGGATATTATTCACAAATTCCATTGTGAGCCAAGCTTTCTGATAGCAAGAACTGGTAGCAGAAGCAATATTGCGGCTGAACATATCTAAGAAAAAAAAAAAAGCACAGGATCACAATCTCAGATGTATGTAACCGTATATAAGCATGCACAAGTGTGTATCTGTGTAAAAGTCTGTGTATTTGGAAATCTACATACTGTAATTGTAATGCGCTGAGAACATTGTTGGCATTATGTAAATACAAATACAGTATATATACATCCATGTGCCTGTGTGTCAGTTTGATAATGTATATGTGCATCAGTGTATCTGTGTGTGTGTGTATCAGTTTGATGTGTCTGTGCGTATCAGTTTGATGTGTCTGTGTGTATCAGTTTGATAATGTGCCTGTGGAGATTATGTACCAAGATCATATTTATTTATTTTTGTCCAAATTTTAATGCTAAAAAGTAGTACAAACCTTTATAAAAATGCATAGTTCATTGTTTGAAATTAAGTTTGAAGCATTGAGTCATGTTGAATAACGAATACAATTTAAATTGAAACAGAATGTGTATTGATTTTAAATTTATATCCAGTGTTCGTAAATATAAAGTATCAATCTAATTTTTATAATAGACATTGTGAAAATAATATATTGTTAACATATTTAATACTTCAAATACATTTTTGTCTGACACACAACACCTTATTTCAGTGCTACCCCTTTAAACAAACGTTGTAGGGTTTATGACAGTTACATCTTGGCTGACAATTATGACGCACATTCTACTTTTTTTTAGTACATCCCATTAACATCAGTACGTCCAGTGCTGGCCATTTCTATGCGTACAAAAAATGAAAACTAAATTTCAGGTTAGTACGGAGGCGCAGACAAGCGCTATTTAAAATGCGATTTCCGTAATGTCCATTTTGCACCAAAAAAGCTGTTTGCGATGCTTAGCACCAACGCCACTGTATGTGTATCAGTGTGTGAGTTCATTTGTGCAGTGGTTAAGCAGCTTCCCCTTAGGCAAACAATAAAATAGGGAAAGATCAGAGCTATGATAGAAGATAGAGGTAGAGGAAAGTAGAGTCTTGTAGGAGAGAACTTTGCTGTCATACATCTCTGAAGGATCGCATGTTCAATCAAAGGTCACCATGATCTGATGCAGGGCACAGTTTGGGGTTTCTACTCCCAAACTTACAAAGAAAGGGCAAGGGATACTTCCTTCTAAAAGGTTTGTTTTGACTTCTAGTCTGAACAGAAAAGTGACACTGAAGTCAATGTCTGCCAATGCCGGTAATAAGATAGCCCTAACTAATAACCCCTAATCGGCTATTTCCACTAGCAGGTGCCTCCCCTGCCTGACAGGAGTAAACTGATCGGTCATGGGACCTGCCCTTTCCCATTTCTGATCCCAGAGGCCATCCTCAAAAAGACAGAAGGAACAAGAGGGAAAGAGGAGAGGAAAGAAACCAGCTGGAACAACTCATGGATGAAAGCAGAGGGTCTAGTATCCCATTACCGAGGCTTTTGGATTCCACGACATACATTAGGATATAAACATAACAATGAGGCAAATACTAATTATGGGGAGTCATATTCTCAGCTTCTCCCTGTTCCTGATTTGTTTCTTTAACCTCCATTGGAAGCAAAATGGCAGGTTAACCCCTTGGGTGCTAGGCATAGCACGGCCATGTGACCGCGGTGGCCCTTAACCCGGAAACGGACGATGAGTCCTCCTCTTCCATTTTCCTTCACTGCAGATCACGGCCTGCGCTCCATTGGGAACCCCGGACATGGTCAAAGAGGGGGGGGAAAAAAAGGACTCTTTGGGCATGACATAGCAACTACGCCATAGGCCCCCTTGGAGTGCCAGACCCGATGACAGTGACTACGTCTTTGGGCAAGCAAAAGATTAAATCTCCCACGTCGAAAAGGCCAATAGGAAGCAGTATCATCTATTGCTCAGCATGACGCAGGGATTTAAAATTGTCTTTTTTTGTATTACTTCATGTCACAATCTCAGTAGCACTCCTTTTTGTCACAAATATATATGGTGTGGTAGGTTTGGGTTCTGACCTTACAGGGCCTACGTGTGTTTATACATTTCTATTGGTAAACAATTTGGATGTTTCTGACCCCTCCTCCCTGGTTTCCAGCTCCTCATCCCACCTTTTAATTTGCAGTTCATGTTAAGCACCTGTGAATGACCAGTCTATTAAGACAGCTCTCCCTCCAGCCGAGGGGTTAGGAGAGGTTTTTGCGGGTACAATAGTGTTAGGACTTGCAAAAGAGGGGATACCGTGGCGGAGTTTGCATGCTTAAAATGCTTTAGCCAAAGAATTTAACGAAATTACCCTCACTTATGAAAAGAAAAACACAAAAGTATTTTCGTGCATGGCTTGTAGGTTCGCCTAGGATGCAAAATACCCTTGCATCAACCCTGTATATACATACACGTGTGTATGTGTATATATGGGTATAGATACGAAGGGCAGTTACTGCTGAAAAATAGGGCACACAGACCTGCTTAAAACTTTCCTGTAGTCACGGCAACAGAATGTACCGTCCAGGTGTTCTCCCAATAAGCGAGGTGTAAAACATTTTGTTTTTTAATTGTGTGACTAACATAATGGCTGCTTCAGTCTGTCATTCAGCAGCTACAATGTATCCTTATATTACTAAGATAACATTATCTATTGTTACAGATTGCAGCTCAAACTGCGGAGAACATTTGCAACAAATTATCCCAAAAAGGAAAGTGTAGTAAAAATCTTGCACTGATTGGCAGGGGAGCTAAAACCTGCTATAGAAATCAAAGGATTCTTTAAAATTCATTAAAAATGGCAGTAAGTATTTTTTATCTCTATATGCAATGTAGTAAGTGTTGTTATATGGAAATGTACTATGTAACTGTTTCTGCACTAAGAGGCTGTTCCCCTCCCTACCCCCCTCCTACCCCTTTTATTTTTGTACCCTTCCCCCCCCTGTCGCCCCCGATAACCCTCCCTATATTCAAGTTGTATAAATACACAAAAGACACAGCGCACAACGCTCATAGTGCATTAAAAATTATATTAAAACAACCATTCAGTAAGGTAAGTATTGTGCGTACATTAAAGAAAATTTAAACAAGCATGTCCGGGGTTATGTTACCCGTGCACCACACAGAACGCCAGATCAGATGTCGTCAATGGTAATGGAAGCAGTTCCTTGATCTCCCAGTTCCAAGTGGGGGTGTACAGAGTCCTAAGAGTCCCCACTCACATGGGTAGAGAGTCCAGCACGTTCGTGGTGCTCACGTGAGAATCGCCGCATCAAACGGATCTCCACGATGGCTGGAAATCCTCTCGCAGTCCTCCGTTCCGGCACTTCCGGGTTGATGACGTCACTGGAAGGCGACACTACAACTCGCGTCGCAAGCTTCCTCCGGTAGCCGAATAAGCCCACAATGTTAGGTCAAGATATATAATAGTAGAACAATAGCACTTTATCCAACGCGTTTCGAAACCGTAAGGTTTCTTCATCAGGGAATATTGAATAATCAGAACACAGGCATTGAAGTACCCCACGCCTGCACCCAATTGGCCCTTCAATTAGGCGCTCCAGCCAATAGCATGGAAGCGAGGAGGAGTCAATGACCCGGATCATAACAGCATATAGTTGCCATTGGCAACGTTACAACAATACAAACTTTATTAACACAAACAACAATACAATGTTGGTAATCGGAAAAAAAAAACGGCTCTAAAATAAAGAAAGAGGTGTTAATATATATTCACACAAAAGTAAATTGAAATATTAAGTAATATATAACACCTACAGAATCAACTAAACCTGAAAAAAGTCGAGGATAACAAATCTTAAAGAAAAAGCATGAAGCATATATAATATATGTATAAAAATGGGATATATTTACTAGAAAGAACATTATTAAAATTAGCAAAAATAAAATAGCAAAAATATTTCGTAAATATATTTTTACAGAATAGAGCCACAGATCATAATGATGAGGACAATCAATAAAGGGACCAAATATCAATGTCCTCATTTAAACCCCCCGGATACAAAGTTCTCAATTTATGTATCCAGAAGGTTTCTTGTACAGATAACTCCTTAACCCTATCACCTCCCCTTCTGTTTCTTGGAACATGTTTAATACCCTTAAAAAGCAAAGAGGAGGGATCCCCATTATGGTGCTGAACATAATGTTTTGATAAACTATGTTTCATAAAGCCAATTTTGATATTACGTAAATGTTCGTGGATGCGCACCTTGAGAGGGCGCTTAGTGCGCCCCACATAATGTAGGCCACAGGGACATTCTATTAAATAGACAATATGGTCTGAATTACAATAGATGAAGTCAGAGATCTCATATACTTCTCCTGTAGAATTACAGGTAAATGATTTTTTATTTGGGTGCAGATGTTTACATACTGAGCATTTTCCACATTTAAAGTTTCCAACAGGTTTAGCGTTCAACCATCTTTTCTCCCCAGCTAGATTCTCTTTAATTTTTATATCACTTGGGGATAGAGTGTTTTTGAGGTTTTTCGCTTTCCTGTATATAAATTTTGGGAACTTTGAAATGTGAGCCCCTAATATTGGGTCACTAGAAAGAATAGCCCAGTGTTTCTTAACAATTGTTTCTATTTGCATCGTCATAGAATTGAAATTGGTGATGAATGCAACATTGCATTTACCTTCATTATCCTGCTGATTCTTTTGTTGTTTTACCTTTGGAATTAACATTTGGCTCCTGTCAAGTTTTCTCACTATGTCTAGATCACTATTTAGTTTATTCAGAGAATATCCTCTCTCCTGAAATCTGGAGGTCAAGTTGTTTGCCTGTGTTTCGAAATCCTTATCCAAGCTGCAATTCTTTCTTAACCTATAAAACTGGCCACTAGGGATATTTTGAATCCATGTTCTCTTGTGGTTACTCGTGGCCAGTAACAAGTTATTTGAATCCATATCCTTAAAATGTGTTTTAGTTGTTAGCTTCCCTTCGTTTGTAACCGTCAAACTTAGATCCAGGAAGCTTATTTCCCTTTCATTGTCCAGGTGTGTAAAAGATAAATTTATTTCGTTACTATTAATATATTGTACAAAATTACCTATAGACTAGAGCATTGGTCACCATCCCATATACATAGGATGTCGACTATAAAATGACGCCATAAAATAATATTTTTACTAAAGGGATTATTGTTGAAAATGTATACCAGGGAAGAATAAAGTTCAATAGTAGTGCCACAGGAGGAAGCCACAACCTCCATATTAATGAGGAAGAAGTTCATAAGCGACTTGAAAAAATTAAAGTAAATAAGGCACCTGGCCCTGATGGCATACATCCAAGAGTTCTCAAGGAGTTAAGCTCAGTAATAGCAAAACCATTATATTTAATATTCAAGGACTCCATTTCCACAGGCTCAGTACCACAAGTTTGGCGTAAAGCAGATGTGGTGCCTATATTTAAAAAAGGAGCTAGATCACACCCGCGGAATTACAGACCTGTAAGCCTGACTTCAATAGTAGGGAAACTACTTGAAGGTTAAATACAGGATAATATTCAGGAATACCTAATGGAAAACAAAATTATTAGTAATAGTCAGCATGGATTTATGAAGGATAGATCTTGCCAAACTAACCTTATTTGTTTCTTTGAGGAGGTAAGTAGGAATTTAGACCAGGGTAATGCAGTTGATGTGGTCTACTTAGATTTTGCAAAGGCTTTTGATACGGTTTCACACAAGAGGTTGTTGTACAAAATAAAGAAAAATGGACTCAGTAATAATATATGCACCTGGATTGAAAACTGGTTAAAGGACAGACAACAGAAGGTTGTCATAAATGGAACTTTTCCAGGTTGGGCTAAAGTCGTGAGTGGAGTACCTCAAGGATCGGTACTGGGACCCCTGCTTTTTAACTTGTTTATTAATGACCTTGAGGTTGGGATCGAGAGCAAAGTCTCCATCTTTGCTGATGATACTAAATTGTGTAAGGTAATAGAATCAGAGCAGGATGTAATTTCTCTTCAGAAGGACTTGGAGAGACTGGAAACGTGGGCAGGTAAATGGCAAATGAGGTTTAATACAGATAAATGTAAGGTTATGCATTTGGGATGCAAGAATAAAAAGGTGACTTACAAATTAAATGGAGATATATTGGGGGAATCCTTGATGGAGAAGGATTTAGGAGTGCTTGTAGACAGCAGGCTTAGCAATAGTGCCCAATGTCATGCAGTAGCTGCAAAGGCAAACAAGATCTTATCTTGCATCAAACGGGCAATGGATGGAAGGGAAGTAAACATAATTATGCCCCTTTACAAAGCATTAGTAAGACCACACCTAGAATATGGAGTACAATTTTGGGCACCAATCCTAAGAAAAGACATTATGGAACTAGAGAGAGTGCAGAGAAGAGCCACCAAATTAATAAAGGGGATGGACATTCTAATTTATGAGGAGAGGCTAGCTAAATTAGATTTATTTACATTAGAAAAGAGGCGTCTAAGAGGGGATATGATAACTATATACAAATATATTCAGGGACAATACAAGGAGCTTTCAAAAGAACAATTCATCCCACGGGCAGTACAAAGGACTCGGGGCCATCCCTTAAGGTTGGAGGAAAAGAAATTTCACCAGCAACAAAGGAAAGGGTTCTTTACAGTAAGGGCAGTTAAAATGTGGAATTCATTACCCATGGAGACTGTGATGGCAGATACAATAGATTTGTTCAAAAAAAGGTTGGACATCTTTTTAGATGGGAAAGGTATACAGGGATATACCAAATAAGTATACATGGGAAGGATGTTGATCCAGGGATTAATCCGACTGCCAATTCTTGGAGTCAGGAAGGAATTAATTTTTCCCCTTAATGGGGTTTTTTGTTTGCCTTCCTCTGGATCAATAAGTAAGTATAGATATAGGATAAAGTATCTGTTGTCTAAATTTAGCATAGGTTGAACTTGATGGACTTACGTCTTTTTTCAACCTCATCTACTATGTAACTATGTAACTATGTAAATTCCCATCCTCCCATGTACAGGTTTGCGAAACTGGGGGCAAATCTTGTGCCCATAGCAGTTCAGCAAACCTGCAGGAAGAATTCATCAAGAAACATAAAATAGTTGTGTTTCAATATAAAGTTTATTGAATCCAAGATAAACTTTCTATTTAAAGGATGTAGATCCGAATCACCTGATAGAAAAAAGTCAACGGCCGCTAAGCCTTCCATATGTGGTATATTCGTATAGAGGGCCTGCACATCACATGTGAGCCATCTATACGAATCTTTCCACTCAAGACCCTGTAACAAATTTAATACTGAAGTGGAATCCCTTAGATGGGAGGGGAGTTTAACCACATAGGGCTGGAGAAAATGGTCAGCATATTGGGAAAGATTTGCAGTTAAACTTTGGATTCCCGAAATAATCGGTCGACCAGGTGGGTTTATTGGCGTTTTATGTATTTTGGGAAGATGGTAGAATATTGGGATTTTTGGGCAGCTTGAGTAAGGAAAATCAAACTCATTCTTTGTAATTACACAGGTAGTAAGGGCTTCATCCAAAAGGCCTTTAAGTATAATCAGAATTTCACCACTAGGGTCCTTCTTAAGTCTCATGTAGGAAGAGGTGTCGTTCAAGAGTCGCAGTGCTCATGTAGGAAGAGGTGTCGTTCAAGAGTCCGATTACCAACATTGTATTGTTGTTTGTGTTAATAAAGTTTGTATTGTTGTAACGTTGCCAATGGCAACTATATGCTGTTATGATCCGGGTCATTGACTCCTCCTCGCCTCCATGCTATTGGCTGGAGCTCCTAATTGACAGGCCACTTGGGTGCAGGCGTGGGGTACTTCAATGCCTGTGTTCTGATCATTTAATATTCCGATGAAGAAACCTTATGGTTTCTAAACGTGTTGGATAAAGTGCTATTGTTCTACTATTATATATCTTGCCCTAACATTGTGGGTTATTCGGCTACCGGAGGAAGCTTGCGACGCGAGTTGTAGTGTCGCCTTCCAGTGACGTCATCAACCCGGAAGTGCCGGAACGGAGGACTGCGAGAGGATTGCCAGCCATCGTGGAGATCCGTTTGATGCGGCGATTCTCACGTGAGCACCACGAACGTGCTGGACTCTACCCATGTGAGTGGGGACTCCTAGGACTCTGTACACCCCCACTTGGAACCGGGAGATCAAGGAACTGCTTCCATTACCATTGACAACATCTGATCTGGCGTTCTGTGTGGTGCACGGGTAACATAACCCCTGACATGCTAGTTTAAATTTTCTTTAATGTACGCACAATACTTACCTTACTGAATGGATGTTTTAATATAATTTTTAACGCACTATGAGCGTTGTGCGCTGTGTCTTTTGTGTATTTGTCTAAACTTCTAGGGGGTGTTCTGAGCCATCCCTGGTATCACAGCTGCAGATGCTCCATTTTACTTAGTGTCCATAAGGTCACGTATTATTTATTTATTTTCCACTGTATTATCACTTCACGTTGTGGATTGTTTAGTAGTTGCGCACTATTCTTCACCATTCAAGTTGTATTTCTGTATAATTTTGCAAAATTTAATAAAAATTTCATGTTTAAAAAAAAAAGGCAGTAAGAGTTGAATAAAATAAATTAAAAACTACCGTAAGTATTATATAATACTACAGAACTGATTTTTTTTAAACATACAAGATTTCCCATGTTTTGCTGCTTTAATAAAAAGTTTAAGGCCGCGATTATATTGGCGGCGCGCATGCACGAGACGCGGAGGTCGATGGACAACCTTAATTTGTTTTGGCGGCGTACGGCGTCACGTACATGTGCGCCGCCAATATAATAGCGAACGACGCGTCCAAGCGCACACATTTTGAACAGACTGACAATTGTTCTTGCCGCGCGACGGCTATGCTAAGTGAGTGGTTCAGCCAATGAGGGTGAACTGCTCACGTGATATCACGGCCACGCCTCCAGTGCAGGTTTCGCACAACGTGCGAGTGTCATCACGGGGTAGCGCGTGCACTGACACCGCATAAACAAGGCCTAAGGCTTGTCAATGTGGAGCAGGTACATATAGAGTGGGTGAGGAGATACAATCTACACACAATAATATACCGTATACACACCTATATGGTAATCCAAAAGTAATTGAAAAGGATGGAAGAAGCAAGGCACTACGGATTTTTATACTGCAAATTTATTGCCAATAGATCCAACGTGACATTACGTCCATACATGGCCTTTCTCAAGAGTATATGGCATGACTGTAACCCTACGCGTTTCATGATTGCCTCACTTCCTCAGGGGTATCCCCGAGGAAGTGACGCAATCACGAAACACGTAGGGTCAGAGGTTACAGCTGATCGTGAGACGCGCACACAGCCTTTCAGGTACTGTGGAAACAGCCCAGCAGCTCGCACTGAAATTCTCCTCCGACGTCTGCTCCTGCACTTGAGCTCGGTACACGGAGCACACAGACGGCATCGGATCGCCTACACAGACGTTCCCCTGCAGCGGAGGAGCCACTAGGAGTTATCGGCCATGGTTTGGGTGTGCCTTTATAACTCCTATTTGTAGTGAGTAGGATTCTGATTTTTGTAAACCGGATCAGCAGCGCGACGCAACTCATGTATTTTTACAGACATGGTCTCTTTTATATTTTAATAAATTAGCTTAACTGATTATTTAAGCAGTGTTTTGATTGTTCATTGTTTGTTAGTGTGTTAGTCTTGTCCTGTTGTAATTGTTTGTTATGTTGTTTATGCAGCAGTACACACTATGCTTGTCCCTTGTGTTTAATCCCACATGTCCTGAGGAAACTTTAGTGAATTATTCAAGTGAATTCGGATGTTCCAGATTGGACTTCTGTAATAAGGTTTCATACTACCTTATATTTGCATTTATTGGACTTTGAGGCGCCGGTTTGTATTTGTTATATCCACGGAAGTCTGGCTAAATACTTTCCTTACAGCCGTTGTCGTTTGTTTGGATGCAACATAAATAATGCTGACTTAGGTCATTTATCTCTAGAGAAAGGATGTAGCTCAGCGGTAATGTCAATGCCTTAAAGTTCAATCCCAGCGTCAGCTTTCCCTGTGCCAGTCCTTGAAAATCAGTGACTAAAATGTGATTGCTCTTCAGGACTGGGACTGGTGCTGGCAAAATTCTAGATAGCGAGCCGAGTGTGTTTTTGCTGCGTCCATAGAACGTGGAGCAGCGCTGAGCCGCCCGGACACTGATGCTCACCTGATCAAGCATGAGCGATTTCATGCACATGCAGGCGAGCCAGCGTCCGCGATCGGGAGGCGGGGCAGTGACGTCGCTGGGCCAATTGCCCGTGACACGTGAATGTCACGGCGCCGTGACGTTGATGCTGCTTCGCGCTGATTGGATGTTTTCAGCCGACAGCGCGCTAAAAACAGCTTTGGCTATCGGCTGAAAAATCCAACTCCTGAGCGCGCTTGCGGACATTCGCGTGAGCCCCCTCTAAAGACATCCTCATTGAGGATGCTGGGGCTCAGCGCGGAGCGTCCGTGCGGCTCAGCGCTGCTGGTCCTTCTATGGACGCAGCCTTATACAGGAAAACATGCTATTAGTAACAAAGGGTCATCCCTCCTAAAAGCAAAGTGTGCTAATGCAAGGCCTTGCAGGCCCCTCTGACAACAGAGGGTTTAGTAAATTCAAAGTACTGTGTGATGGACACATTTAAAAAAAAAAAAAAGTATATTTAAAGCAAAAATCCCTCCTAAAATGGAAAATAGATTTTTTTGTTTTGTTGTTAAAACAGTATTCGAACCTGCGGGTATCCGGAACTGAATCGCATTATATTCAGCTACAGGGACCCCTGGGTTTCGGGATACTTACAGTTTGATGTGCCAGACAAATGCCAGGCTACCTGGCGGCTGCGGTTGTCCGAAAAAAGCATCAATGTCATTCGTTGAGGCCTCCCACTGGTCTACCGTTTGGTGGACATTTTGATTTCCCGGGAGAAAGGAGAATATTGGCACCCAAAACTATAAATATTTCTGGTACCATGGGTCCCCAGAGCTAAAAACAACAATATATCACAGTTTAGCTCCCGAGTAGCCCTGGTCCCAATACCATTTAAAAAAAAATAAAAATAAATTAAAACAGCTGGGATTACTGCTTTAAACTATATATTTTTTCATTTTTATGTCTCCATAGAATTCTTTGCTTGGCAGTAAAAGTACATTTCCTAAGAAACCAAAGTACCTAAAATATTTGCTTTCAGCATATTTCTTTAGGTTAAGTGGGATTGATCCTTGAAAGAGATACGTAGATTGTGCAAATGAATTAAAGGGTCAGTCCCACCGTTGACCAAAAATAACTAATGGCAGTGGAATATTCAATAGATTAATCACCATTTTTAAACCAGAAAAGTATATGTTTTAATTATTCCTTTTCTTTTCTTTGTTTAATTCACCATAGTACCCAAATGATTCAACAGTGGGTTTTTTACACTTGTAACCCAAATCACCTGCATTCAGACTGTTCACCAAGAGTCTTTCCCCTTTGTTGTTGCGTCCAGTTAACGATGGCGGCAGAATTAGATATAGGGGAAGAATAACAATTTCCAAACAAAATGAGAATGAAACAGATAAGAAGAAAATTTAAACGGACTTGTTTTTAAACAAAAGCAAATATGTGAAAATGTTACTTTGAGGGGGACTTACTAGGAATCGATATACACTGATTTGTCTGCTATGTGGGAATGCCCCTTGTTGCTGATTAATTCGTTAAATGTTACTACTTCCAAATGCACTTCAGTGCCTGTACATTTGGGTTTTTTAGTTCCAAGAAGTGAGTGCATATTTACAGCTAACATAAACACATAACAGCGACTTGTGTAACAGGTCGTAGGGGAGCAGCCAAATACACAAGATAAATAGAAAACAGATAAAGTAAGGGTAAGTGAAGTCAGATTAAAGCAGCACAAAGCACCTCCCGCGTCTTTATTTCCCTGTACTGTGGCCGAGGGGGTCTTCCAGTGAATTGCTACGCTGTTTGGAGATAACTGGATTAATTTGAGTTCGTATTGAACAATCAGAGTGACTGGTGGCAGCGTGGTTGGGTTCTGTGACTAATAGTGTTATGCGACAAAAGTGACGTCATTGCTCCACGTGTTACAATGTGTATGTATGTGTATTATATACACACACACATTTTGCATTAATATGTAATCTTGTGGTCTAGAAACCCTTAAAAAATAAAAACTTTCCCAAAATTTTAGGAGATAGTTTGACAAAGAAGGCTGGCTGTTAAGACATTTCCCTCCTCATACTCTCCCCCAACAGCTGTGTGTCAGTGTGTGAGTGATGGTGTGTATCTGTGACACTAACTGACACACACACAAACTCCCCCTCCCCCCGCCAAAAGGGCCAGGGTGGGCATAGTGACGAAGCGGTCCGACCCTCCCTCACACCTTGCTCCCCTACTGCGCTCTTGGTGCAAATAGGAGGCGTTATAGGGCGGGGTTATATGGGACAATAGGAGGAGTTAAAGGGATGAATTATATAGAGTAATATGAGGAGAAAGAATCTGTGTTAGAAGAAACTTAATTTAAAAAATACATTATACTTGAGGCAAGTGGGTGCAAAAAAATAACATTCCTTTGCCTCAATCCGCCTTTTCCACCTCTGCTTCTACTTGATCAATACACTACATAGGAAGTATCAGATCACTACTAGAGTGTTAAAACAGTATTGCCCACATGCTAAACACATGACACATAACTAACTGGCTGTTGTGTTCTATATTTGAGATGTAACTTGAGATGTGAGCACAGCTGGCATCGTGTGATAGGGTCCTGCTGTGAGCCGCTACCAGTATGTCACTGCTAAATTCCCATGTCTTGTTCATATACACATCTCATCCCCATAAGATCATACAACATACCCAGCATGCACCTTAACCTTGTCACTGCAATCTACTTTGGCAATGAATCTTATGATACAGGAGGTTCCAGGTGTCAGACATCAGTGTGATGTCACAGAACATGCAGCTCTCTTCAGATGACAAGAAGATACATTACTAAATGATCGAGCAGCAGAGATACTTCTAACCCTGGGAACATATCACTGCTAAAGAAACTCAGTACAGTATGAAATGAGACATTTATATTAAAATCACACCTTTCATCCCCCTCTTACGGTCCCCAAACTGTCCCTGTCACAGGCAGAGTCATTATTGTTACAGAAGGTGATAGTTGGACAGGTGAGATGCTGAACATTTAGTTTAATTTATCAATATGTAGACCTTTTTTGACATATTAAACACACAAAGTGACTTTAGTACCCGACAAGAAAACTTTCAGATGTTAGTTTTTCTTGATTGGGGTGTAGTCTGCCTTTACCCCTTCAGTACCGATAAGATAACCAAAATGATGGTGAAAACATACAGTATTACTGTATTTACTGCTATGTTCATGTCTGTGACAAATCCATTTTGGCTGCTTACTGGATCTTTTGTCCCCCACTCGCCCACACTCTGTGCTCTCTCTGTTCTGTTTGTATGAAACTCTGGCCCTGGGGCGGACACTTGTGTTTTACTTCCATGTGGGAAAGAGATTTGCTACATTCTTTGTGTCAGAACCGAGTCATTTTGGTAATGAGGGTAATTGCCTTCAGTTTCTCTGTTTAACCCGTATCTATGCAGAACACAAAGATTCCCGGGCTTCATATACCAACCAAAAACGAACAACAGGTTTTGTTAGTAATAATCTAATGTGTAGGCAATAAGATTTATTAATTAGAGATTTGCAGAACAAATATTTTCTAGCAGGTGATGCACAATATAAAAAAGGTTGGGAACCACTGCTTTAGGCTATTAAGCGTATCACTGTGATTGGATCACTTTAGTCCTATATGGGACTGACCCTTAAACCCATTAAACATATCCCTGACATTAGGGCAGTGATATCAATGGTGTTTAACTGATCCCAAGCAGTATATTGTCCTGAGCTTGTGGCGGAACACACGCTTAAGGCTGGGTCCCCGCTGGCGCTGACCACGCTCATGCTTGACAGCGGTGACGTCACCAACTCTCAAAGCATGAGCACAGGGTGTCCTGCCTAATTTTGCGAGCGGAGGGTATGGATCGGGGCTATTTGTGTGTGTAATGTGTGTGTTTGTGCGAGTGAGTGTGAGTGAGTGCGAGTGCGAGTGAGTGCGAGTGAGTGTGGGTGAGTGTGCGTGAGTGTGAGTGTCTGGCTGTGTGTGTGTGGCTGTATTCTATGTGCACTTACCTCAGCTGAGCACACGTCAATTTAAAAAATGTTGTCTCCCAAAGCGCCAAGCTTGCCCGTGCACGAGCTGCGTGAGCAGGCGGATTCACACTCTCAGAAGAGAAATAGTCAAGCGCTGCCAACACAGCCCAAGGCCCCAAACTGCACCTCTGTGTGTGGAGGCAGCATGGGAGGTATCCCACAATGCCTGGCCACTGTGAATGCAAAGCATTGTGGGGAGCGTCTTTGGAAGATACTGCTGTAATTAACAGCTATACCACCTTCGCTAAGGTGAAGTTTAAGGCCTTATAAGTGCACAGTATCCACACGGGCTCAGGAACCCACTATACTGCCTTGGATCTACTATGACAGATATTTTTGGTGAGCCCCTTTGAGACACCTTACAAACCCGCTAGGGATTCCAGAACACTCTATTGGGAATCACTAGTCTAAAGGGTCAGTTCCATGTAAAAGCAAAGTGACCCAATGACAGTGGCAGGTCACGTTAGTCTGATGTGGGATTGACCATTTAAACTCCATAAACATGACAGTCATTTGGTCCCACGAAGGACTGATTGTTTAACACGTTAAATATGCCAGCGTAATTAGGTCACTTTGGTCTGACATGGGATGGACCATTTCACTCCTTAAACATAATTACAGTGGCATATTAAATGGGTTAAAAAGTCAGTTCTACGTAGGACCAAATGACAGTGACATGTTTAATGGGTTAAAGAGTCTGCCATGAAGGATCAAAGTGGCCTAATGAGTGACATGTTTAATGGGTTAAAGGGCCAGATCTCCCAAGAGTTAAAGGGAGCAGACGTGGGAAACCAAAAAAGGCAAGTAGATTCTGGAGTCTGCGCAGGAACTCTTCTACAGAGATAGATGCCTGTCTCCTTTCGACATTTCGGACCGTACTCTCCCAACCAGCGAGTATATGGCTGCAAGCCAAGTAAGTGTAATTTTCTAGAGGTCGAGTGAGTGTGGAAAAATGAAATACCTGAATGTCAAGTACACAATCTGGTCTCTCTGCCAGTATAAACAGCACTCCGCATTTATGGGTGAAGTGGTAACTGGGATTGATTGCATTAATTACACTGCGAGTCTAGCAGTGCTTGTGCTTAATTGGGCATGCCAGTTATAATCAGTACCAAAAATACCCACCGAATGCGTTTAAGGACAGAACAACTTTTCAAGGGGGATTGCAGTTTAAAGGGGAATTCTGATGCAGTTGGCAATACATATCACATCTGCTTCCTTCGAAAGATTCAATCCCCCCTAAAATTATATTTTCACTTAATTTCGTATTGGGCAAACATGAGTCAGGTTCTATTCTCTTCTAATTATTACTTTTGGCCCTGTCTCTTAAACTAATTACACTGCCATCAATCACCAAATAAAAGAGTACTAAGTCTGGACCAATGATTTACCTGTATATACAACAATTTACACACAGTCTTATCACAAAAGAGATTGGGTAAAGATTGTAAACACACTCCAAAGCATAGTTACTATGGAGTCATTAAACATTTAGGCAAGTTAGGCTGCGGCCCCAGTCCTCACTGATGCACGCGTGCCTGGTGTCCTGGCGGCGCGTGCACAGTTTAAAGCCACGATCGGCGGTCTGTAGGGAGCTCCAGGGGAGCAGGTGGGGGTTCATGATGGGGGGGGCATATCTGCCCTTCCAATGGTGCGCACCGACCACGTAATCGCGACACGGGAAGACAACATTCTTATATTCCCTGCCAGCTTTGCGCACCCACACACACAAACGGTCACTGGGGCCTGCCCCATAGAGGGCTGTGCTGTGGGGCGTGCACGCCGTAGCGAGCGCCGCAGCGGCCACTGGGGACCTGGCTTAAAACTTCTACATGTCTGATTTATTTAAAAATGGTGTCAGTAACCTACATTACCCGCTGACAGAAGACAGGTTTAAGAGGTTAAATCTGGGCGATTTACACCTTTTTTGATAGCTTACAATCATTTTTGAGTTACTTCTTAAATACAGTAAGCTGAACCATGAGAGGGTCTGATTTCAATTTGTTTACAACATAATTATAGCTAAGTGGGGTTGCCCCTTAAACCTTTGAGTGATGGAGGAGCACAGCCCCGCCGGCATTTGCAATCATGTGAAGAGGAGGGGGAAGGTGATATCCCCTACAAAAACAAGCGCATCCCGGTACAGAGTTTGCGCACCCTGATATAGAGTGTGGGGAATATGGCTAGTAAGAAATAACGTGCAGCTTCTTATTCTATTTCCCATAACCAAAAGACTTACGATATTTTTAAAGTGTATATTTTAGGGAACAGTGTGTTTTAAAACATATGCTTGTGCACAGTATAATGGGCTAGGAGTCTCAGACGGTGCCAGTGTGTCTACTCATACAGTGGGGATCAAAAGCCAGAGAGAAAGTCTGAGGTGTCAAAACTATTTGGACAGGAGGGAAGGAGTCAAGTACCCACGTCCTTAGATCAATGGACGCTCGTTGAATTTCCATTTGGCACACCAGACTGGCTGGGACCTGACACCGTAGGGGGCATTGAGGGAATCAAGGGCCAGATATGCCAAATTTCCAATGCCCCTTGGTTCATTCAGATTTCCAGGTAACCCTGTGCGTGCTACCAGCTTGTCTCTGATTAGCTGCAGAGATTTTTCTTACACTCCTGATAGGGGGAAGGGGGGGGGGGGCAGTAATCTGTAATGAAAGACAGATGTATTATAACCCCATGCGGCAATGACATAGTTAGTTCTCCAGAGTTTTCCAGTTGTAAGTCTCCAGCAAGAAAAGTGCTGCTTCAGCGAAAAGCTGCCTGGAATATTTTCTGTCCTGTTTTTGCAACTGTGATCAGGGATAGGATTCCCTGCAGCAAGGAGAGTCTAGGTTGTTACCCCAATTCCCAAGTAAGTGTGTATTTTTGCTGTATTTTGTGTAACATTGTGTGTTTGCCTATTCCTGTGAATAAATTTACAATTTATTTCATTAACTCGTTTTGCTCAATGCATGATCCTGGTAAACAGGTGTAAATTGCCTGGCCTCCTGTGACAGTAGCTACTACGTCATGGGTCCTCTGGGATGCAATGTCAAAAAGCACCCAAAGGGTTAAAGGGACTGTTCCACCAAGGATAAAAGTGGACTAATAGTGGTCGCGGGCCCAGCCTTAGAGTAAGGCAGTTGCCTTGGCCGCCGCACCTTCAGAGACCGCGCACTCCCTTCTCTTGTGGGCGCCAGGATACAACTTCTGCCCGCCCAGAGCGGAGAGCTAGGGACTCCACGGCCTGGCAGATGTGTGCTCAGAGATGGATGTCTTACCTTCTCCAGATCAGCCCTCCTCCTGCAGCGACGCAGTGTCACAATGACATGTTGCCATGACAATGCGACGTCACATGATGCTGTGACGCTGCAGGAGGGCCGCTCTACAAGGAATCGCCTGGCCAGCAGGTAAGAACCCCCGACTACTTTCACCGGAGGGGCCCTGCTGCCCGAGTGCCACCTTGGGCCCCGCAAACGCTAAGCCGGTCTGTGGCGGCATGTTGAAAAGGTTACTTACAGGGGTTTAAAAACTTAACCCCTTCAGTGCCATCACCTTTGGGGCGACCACATGATCCATTCAGAGTTCCGGTTGCCAGAATGGAACAAAAGGTAGGGTGACAGATTTTAAATAGTAAAAACCGAGACACAATAAAATATATATATATATATATATATTTATAAAACAAATTACATCACTTAAAATAAAAAATATTATAACGGTATTTGTTTAATAGCGTCCCGATTTATGCTGTATTATTAATGCTCTCTGTCCCCCCCCTCTCTCTGTCCCTCCATCACTACAGATTCTCCTTCCTCCTCCCTCGCTCCCCCTCTCCATCCACACAGACTCTCCCTCTTCCCCTGCCCGTGTCTCTCTCTCCTCCCCCCCCATGCCTCCCCCGTCTCCTTGTCGCCTCCCTCCACACACTCTCCTTCTCCCCCGTATGCCTCCCCCTCTTCTTCCCCCCATGTCTCTCCCCCTCTCCTTGTCTCTCCCCCCCTCCTTCCCATCCCCATCTCTCTCCCCCTCTCTCCCTTACCCCCCATGTCTCCCTCTCCTATACCCTCCCCCACATGTCTCTCCCGCTCTCTCCTTCCACCCACCTGGTCTCTCTCTCGCCTCCCTCCACACAGACTTTCCCTCTCCCCTCCATATGCCTACCTCTCTCCTTCCCCCCCCATGTCTCTCCCGCTCTCCTTCCCCCGTCCCCCTCTTCTAACCCCCATGTCTCCCCCTTCCTCACCCATGTCTCCCTCTCTCCTTCCCTCCCCTCATCTCCCCCTCTCAGTGAAAGAATACTGCAGCAGAAAGAGTAGGAGCTGCGCAGCACCACCTAAGGCTAGGATTATACCAAAAACAGCCCCAAAAACAAAGCGTATGCATCCCTGCAAAGTGCTTATACCTACCGCAACTGCCGCGCCGCTTGCTACAGCAACGCGGGAGACAGTTGAAGAGTTTTCCAAATTTGTTTTCTTGTTGGGACGGCCGCGTCACGTGACGCAGCCATCCAATCAAAGAACAGATGTCAGCCTTGTCTCCCCTGCAGTCGCGCGCGCAGAAGAATGTGCTTGTGCACATGTCGCTCTGCGACGTCGCAAATGCGTGCGCACGCATTGCAGTTCCTCTGTATAATCGCAGCCCAACAGTCGGAGGAGACATTGCACGCTGCAGTCCCTGCTCCTCTCTGCAAAACATTAAAAAGACCCGCCGGGACACGCGCATAAAAAAACGGGACGTCTGATCACCCAAGTAAAGGGGAAGGGGAGGGCCCGTCCCCTCTATGTAGTCCCGGCCATGGAGCACTAATTAAGACGAGCCCCTAGAAAATGGCTAATGTAAGTCATAAGGACTTCTGGGGTGTTACTTTTCATGATATATGCTGTATGTAATTAGGGAACTGAAGGGGTTGAAAAACAGAGAAGAATAAATCGTTTTAAAATATATTTAAAATATAACTTTTTAGTAACCAATGTTTTTTTATTTTTGGAGGGAGAGGAGTGATTCCATTACCAGGAGTTTCCTTTCCTTCTTAAGTAGAATGGAAGGGGGCTCTGTCTGTGCAAACTCTGGTTGAACACACGGTGACATCAGACAGACGGGAGCAGTCAGAGAAAATCAAACCCCTTCCAAGTCTCAGCTCATGTAAAAAAAACTCATGTAAAAATAATTTTTAAATACTTATAGGTGTCACATTTTCTGTTTTAATCTGTGAATTACACAGATGTGACCCCTTAAACAGGTCACTGCTATTAGTATACTGTGGTCCTAGGAGGGACTATCTTCTTAAACATGTCCCTGCCATAATTATACTTTGGTCCTAGGAGGGTCTGACCCCTAGAATGAGCCGTCATGGTGAGACTAAGCTCACATAAAAACACTCTAATTATGATGCTGTAATAAGATCCCTTCCAGTTTCAGCGCTGATCCTGCTGCACGGAGCCTGAGCTCGTCAAGAAAACATCTCTACATTAAAAAATAGTTCTGTACAATCTTCTGTCACAATCCATGGGAATCCAAAAGTGCTTAGCAACCGCCAGAAAGAAAACGAAAACAATGCTTCAAACGCCTTGGAACAAAAAGGCTATATTTACCAAGCAACGCGATTCCATGAGACACGTTAAAAATATAGAATTTGACGGCAGATAATAACCAGTTGGCCCACATAGGCTGCCCAATACCTATCTAATACCTTGTCATATAGAATAGCCATGCGTGGTAGACATAGGTCACAGTCCTACAGAAGAATTTTGAAAAAATAAATACGTATTTTCCAAACAACTTATCATTACAATCGGCTACCTTCTATAAATAACCCTTAATGTAACTTTTACTTATTCGCATCTTGTGGAAATTGCTCAGCTACTTCTGGTCATCTGTTTGGCACAATAAACAGCTTCATAATTACTTTGCAAACAAAGAACGGAGCAAAAACGGGAGAAAACGGGACTGAAACCAAGAGATACCAAAACACATTGGATGAAGATTGGAGGCTTTTACAAAGATGTGAGAAAATATTTTAAAATACTTATATTGTCTGATTTGTGTAAAAAAATTTAAAAAAAAGGAAGTGTCAATTGGCTCTATTTAACCTATGAAACAGACCACTCTCAGTTAATTTTCCTCATAAGTGATTGACCGTTTGCACATGTTACGCTCAGTAATTCGGCATGCTCCCAGGAGAAATGCAACTGAACCTTCAAAGACCTGCACATTGTGAGATCCTCGGCGCCATCATAAAAGAGGATTCGCTAAACACTGCAGTGTACATACGTTTGCTACTAGTATATCGGCTCTGTTTAGTTCACTGTGGTCATTTTTGGAGTTTACCTGACATTTGTACACAAAGCGCACGATTTTGGTGAAACAAACAAGTTCTGCACTTTACCCAACGCGTTTCTCACCTTTATACAACAGTAAGTGCTGTAAAATAGCGTAAGAGTGTGAATAGGAAAATCTATTAATTTAAATCCAAGCTAACAAGCAACGGACTATATATATATATATATATATATAAAAAAAAAAAAAAAAAAAAAAGATTTGCTGGTTACAAACCCCAGTTATAAAACGATTGGTCTGATTTCTATAATAACCTACACTGTCAGAAAGTATTGCAGGTCCCTCTGGCAACAGCTAGCCACATCACTACCCCCCCCAAAATATAAACCTCCAAACCTTTTTCTTGATGCAGTTGCGTTCGGTCAGACAAAAACAGGACTTATTTTCTAACAGTGTTCAGAAGCTTTTCCAAGATGCGTAACTAAATGGCAAGAAGTGGGCTGAAGTGAGACCTCCATGCGGGGTGAAGGTAAAATCTCCATTAGATTCCTAAAAGAAATGAAAAGATTTTTAATTTGTGGATATGAGCTCAATTAATAATAACATTTTCTTATGGAGCGCTGCACAAACTTCTGCAGGCACAATGATTCCCAATCCCAAAGAGCTTACACTCTAATTCTGATGCCTGAGGCAGAGCGATTTGCCCAAATTACAAGGAGGAGACACTGATTCGAACTGGGCAGACCCATTTCAAAGGGAAGGACAATTGCATGGTTTAGTTTCCTTTTGACACTAAGAAATATTATGCCTGACTGGTACCCTCACCCAATTGTCAGGGAGAAAGATGAAGGCATTTTGCTTCTGTCCCGCTCAGCACCCTGTGAGGAAAATCAAACCCTTCCAAATAAAATTTTTACAAACTAACTTTAATACATATGTATCAAACATTATTCCTCCCGCAGGATATAAAACGCACAAGCGGAGAACCAGCCGCACGCCAGACAGAGGTTGGGCCAATGTGCTGCACATAATAGGGTTTTCTGCTTGGGTAAGTTGGTGCAGCTTGGCAGCTGGCAGGGTCTGATTTTACGTAAATATAAAACATAAATATATAAAATCAACCAAGTTTTACTCCTTAAACATGTCACAATGATTACTCACTATGATTAGCATCCAATCTCTGATATTGTTTAAAGCGTCACATTTCTCATAGGACACCCAAGTGTACTAACAGCATTGATAAAATAAAAATAATAATAATTATAATAGGGAGGTGAAGTGACTTGCCCCAGGTCACAAGTGGCTATCAGGATTTGAACTAGGCTCCCTTGCTTCAAACTCAATGAGCCACTCCATCAGTCTAGTGACATGTTTCAGGGGTCATATCTCGGTGACTGGTGCCTTTTTTATCCACACACAACACCTAGATGTATTTTTAAATCATTTTGAAAGTTAGTTTGTAAACACGGTGAGCTGAGACTTTGGAGGGGTTTGATTTCTCTGGCTGCTCCCTTTTGTCTGATGTCACGGTGTTCAACAAGAGTTTGCACAGGCAAAGCTCCCCTCCACACCTTTAATGTATACGCTCTCTGAGAAGGACATGGTGGAATAAGAAAACATTTCATTGACAAACAAACACTCTCCCATTTAGATCCCAAAGAAAAGCAATTTGTAATGAATTAATTTCCAGCAGAACAATATAAGCGAAATATTTACTTTTTAGAGTGATTAGATTAAATCATGGAAGCCAATTCTAAAAAAAAAAAGTTTGAATTCTCCCCTAACAAACATACCTGGCAAGTCATAAGGCCCTCTAGCTTGCCAAGTACATCATTAGGGCATGGAGGTTAAGGGAAGTTGGTTGCCCACAGAAACGGCAATGAGTTGCTTTACTCATGGAGTGAGGACATGCTAGGTTTAAGCAATCATTCAAGCATTGCTTTTCCATCCCATTAAATAGACCCATCCCGTATGTTATAAAACCCAAACTTGGAATTCCTTCCCTCCTGCCAGGACCTCCAGGACTCATAAAGTATCTCCAAATGATATGGGGTTTTATTTCTGCCTTGTTGCAGAATTACAGCAACTTTATTTCTTCTAGATTGTTGGAACGGGATTAAAGGAGCGGAAGATAAGGCAGCTCAGAGCTGGACTGATATACTGGAGTCACAAGCCAGGCTGTTCCAAACTGAGGGGGAGGTTGGAGTCTGACAGTGAACAGAGCTAATTTAACGTCCTTCAGTAAATGAACAGAAAATGTACTGACAGACACTTGAAATGTGTCATGAGGCTCTGACCTTAATCCATCTACAGTTCTAAAGTAAAAGTACTATACAGTGGAGGTGATGTATCAAGATGACTATTTCTTGTATAACATGATTGCAAGACATTGCAAAAAAGTTGCACATCAGGGAGAATGATGAAGCTTATTTGCATTGCACTGTTTAAAGCTGCAGACCAAGTAATATCCGACGTGTAGTTTTAAAAAAAATAAATAAAACCATTTCTGTACTATCAGAAAATACTTGTAGCATTTTTTTTAAACAACTCTAAACTATTCCTCCTGCGTCCCGTCCCCCCTGCCTGCTCTCCCTCCTTCCCTGGCTCTGCCCGGCGGCAAATGAAGTCGCGGGGTCATGTGATGCAACATTGCCATGGCAATGTGACATCACATGACCCCCTGGCATAATTTGACACCGGGTTGCCATGGCGACGTGTCGCCAAACACAAAGGTAAGTGAAGTTACAGAGGCCTTGCACGGTCCCCCGACATTTAATTTAAATGCCTGCGGGGAAGATCTGTAACCGCTGCCTCCCCCTCCCCCCCAGAAAATCTTTCGCTCCCGCCCCCCAGTTTGCGCACGCCTGCGCTAGAGTAACAAGCTGTTAATTATAGAAGAGGATTTTGGTTTCACTCCAAAGATGTAGCAATGCAGCGAGTGGAGACAAGCAGAGCATTACCATATGGTAACTAATGGATCCAGAGCGGGGCTCACATGTAGGAAAAAAAATTAGGGCTTTATTAGATCATGCACAACCTCCACCAATGTAACTGCCGCACCTACGCGTTAAAGGTCATTATGCCCGAAATCCGTAGGTACCACATTTCCCTTGGTGGAGGTTGTGCATGATCTAATAAAGCCCTAATTTTTTTTCTACATGTGAGCCCCGCTGTGGATCCATTATTTACCATATGGTAGTGCTCGGCCTGTCTCCACTCGCTGCATTGTTACTACTCTATCCAGCAGATTTTTTCACAACACACAGGACCTTCACTGCGGACTCCAAGAACTAACAGGATACATCCAAGATTTCCCAAGTGAGTTCATTAACTTGTCAATGCTTTGGATTATGTTACATGGACATTTAATTTCAATTTGGGGAGATGTTTATTGTGCCATCATGGCTATCTGTGTGTACTGCCACTGGCAACACTAGGCATTGTTCTTCCCTTATAAGCATAGCAATTATTTGTTCCTCAATCTTGGGAAGGAGGTACTCAAATCTATCCTCTGCTACCAAGTGCTGCCACGCTCGACCTCGATCAAGTGCTTATCTCTTGGTTTAGAGAAGTTGGGGATGCCACCAGACACTTCCCGACACCCGAAGGTGCTTGTGAGGCACCCAGGAGTGCTGGCGACAAACCCTCCTGCTATGCAAGCACTGTGACTGATGGAGACGCCCTCTGTCTGACGTCACTGTGTTCCCGACGTATGTTTTGCGTTTGGCGCTTTTTCATGGGAAGTCGTCCTCCCCTTATAAAGGTAGGTTTAAATGCCCTGTTAATAGGGGGAAGGGGAAGGAGGGACCTGATTAATTATTTGTGGTATATGCTATGGCTGTTGTGACAGGAATAAAGATAATAAGTGACCAATCTACAGTATATAGGTATTGGCTTTTTATCGGTGAATGCTAGATCCAGTGATTGAAGGATTATGACCCTCTAGATCAGAGCTGTTTAAGCTGCACCCCCTGCCTGCTCCCCCCCCCCATGCTCACACCCCCCTTACCTCTTTTGCCGGGTCAAATGACGCCGTGGGATCATGGGACGTCAGACCACCCCGCTGAGTCATTTAACGCTGCGTTGCCATGGCGACTCGTCACACCAAGCCTCTGAATCCCGGTAAGTGACCTTGCAGAGGCCTCCCGCGATCCCCCGGCATTTAATTTAAATGCCTTGGGGAAGAGCGTGGGACCTCTGCAACCGCCCGCACCCCCCTGGCCACCCAGTTTGTGCACCACTGCTCTAGATAATATTCAGTTTTGGCAAATTTGTTTAGATTTCAAATATCTTCTCCCATTTAAACACAATTGTGTGGAGATCATAGGAAAACAAACTGGCCCAGAAAAGACAGTTCCAGAGTACCTGTATTATTACTTGGCTGTTATTAAACTCACTTAGTTTAGAATATTTATATTTGACTGCTACTATTTAAATAAAAAGGTGTACATATAAAAACTTTCTTCAGACCCCGTGGGTATTGACTTTGCAGCTTATGAATCCATTTAGTTTCACTAAATATCTCAGGAGACGTTGGTTCCAACCGCTCCCTAAAACCCCTCCTCTAACCGCTCCATACAACTCCTCCCCTAACTGCTCCTATAGCCCCACTCTATATCTCCTCCCATAACCCCCCAAACACACACTATATCTCCTCCCCATAACTCTTGAAATCCCTCACTGATGCAAAGAGGACCAAATGACTTCAGACATTCATACAAAAGGAAGCATCATGAAAATAACTCTTGGGACTCAATATAACATCATTATGCCCCATGCAACCCTTGATACACAAGCCTGTGATCCATCCAGTCCCATACAAAGATTTATTAACTAAGCTGACAAGCTCTGCTTATCAAACCTTTCCGGGCAGTGCTGACATGTCCGTGTGACCTCATATTTTATTATACAACACCCACTTCTCTCAAGGTCACCAAATCACAGTGTAGCCAGCCAAGTTTGGAAAACCCTTCATGTGATAACAATGCAATATATAATCTGAAGAGAGAAAATCCCCGCTGCTTCAATAGATTTTACAGCCAAAGGGTGACACACCGCAGATGTACATATGTAGCCTGTCACGTTGTCTCCAACACCGTAGCAAGTTCTGGGTGCTCGACCGCAGCTGCCCCGGCGCTGGAGGATTATTGCTGTGGAGTGTCTGATCTGGAAGCATGTACCCCCCGCAGCGATGTCGCGGCAGGCACCGTCTTCGGAGCCGCAGCTTTTTCAGACGCGGCTTCGGAGACAGTGCGTTTGGCCACGTCTGCATGTCTTCAGACTTCTCTAATGAGGGTCTGCAGCAAGCTGGAACTATACAGAGATAATCTGCGTCATACTGTATCAATGCACCATGGTCATGTTCGTATGTACATAGAAAAGAGAAGGCAGTTGGCACACTACTAACCAGGCAAAAACAGATGCTTTCCCATATGAATAGAACAAAATGTATATTAAAATGTACACTCTGGATCTGGATCTCTTATTTGCCCTATATATCTTAACTGCCCTATACTACACAGAAATCTTAACTGCCCTATACTGCTTTCTTCCAGATCTGACTCAAGCTTCACATGGAAGACATCGGAACCCCCCCCCCCCCCCCTAACCCAGAAGACAGGTAGGGAATACCTCCCCTCCAATGTATAACATTGCGGGAATGAGGGTACCTGGACATTGAGGGACTGCGGATCAGGTAAGATCCCAGGTGGGATTGCTGCTTTAGATATTGTGAAGTGGGGGCATCCAGACACTGGTTAAGGGGTTCAGGAATCTAGTCACTCACACCTGGCTTTTAATTCTAGATCCAACATTTACACACACACACACACACGTAACAAGGACTAATTGTAGTATAATGTAATACAATAAATACATTTGTCAAAAACGAATGTTGTTCTGACTAGGAATTTATTAAATGTATTTTATTTATATATTTTATTTTAAAGCGGGGTTGGGGGCGGGACTAGGTGGCGAGTAGATTTTTTGGTTGGGCGAGTAGATTTTTGGGTGATTTGTCGAACACTATGTGTATGTGTATGTGTACGTACACATATATATATACATACATACATACATACATATACACACACACACACACACACACACACACACACACACACACACACACACACACACACACACACACACACACACACACACATTTTGCTGGTGTTGACCCCCCCAACCAAAAAAAGTCAAATATGGCCATACATCTCCAGATTACGTTGCAAATTTCTATTGGCTGTCGGAGAGAGCCTGTACTTGTGGCCAATTTGCGGCCACCGGTCCCACTTAAAAAGGCACTTGGTAATAAATTTCCCTCCATTCCAAAATAAAAGTAAAAGGCAGCCATATATTTGCTATTAGCATTGTTACATTTGTGTAGGAGAGTCAATCAAGATTGTTTTCAGAACAGCGACGTAGGCCAGCACCATCAAAGGGGCAAACGGAGAAAAGGCTGGATTTGGCTGCATCCCTGATTAAAACATCTAAGGCTGTGTCCACTGTGCCGCTGACCGCGCTTGGTGCGGTCAGCACAATTAATTTTTATCTGTCTGGTCATGCTCACGCGGTGAGTGTGCACCCATGACCGTATGCTCACGGGCGCTAGCCTCTTGCCGAGACAGATAAAATTGTGTTTCAGGCGCGCTGAAGGGTCACATGACATCCTCCGCCAATCAGTGCCAGTCACGGCTTGGCCACGCCCCCGTCCACGACCCCCCCAGCTCGCGCTTACAAAAAAATTTGACGGACAGCCGAACGCTCATGCTTGAAGAGTTGGTGACGTCACCACTCAAGCATGAGCGCGGCCCGCGGCACAGTGGACGCAGCCTAAAGCATCATACAAAGCCAGCTTCCTCCAATACAGTGTAAAGGCAAAGGCCTAGCAAGTTTTTTTCCTCGTAGACATAGAAGGTAACCTTGGGCCACATACCAGCACGCGTCAAGCCTCTCTGGCTCATTGTCCTTATTGTACACGCCCACACTCCCCATCTCTCTAAGGCCTCACTACAGGCTTGGGATTTGGACAATGTGTGAATGGTTTTCTGCCTCTGCTCTTCCTCTGGATAACAAAGGGGAACCTGTGTTGTACAGTAGTGCATTTCCTCTATGGAATCCACCGCCCCATTATTACATGCTGCTTTGTCAGATTGTGGTTATCCCGTACAGTGGTAGTAAATGCCCTAAAACAAATAAAAGCACCAATCCCCTACAGAATCCTATATGATTTTAACTCCTAATGTTAGTATCTTGTCCCCTAAACATGTCATGCTCTTTAAAAAAGGGGGAAATGTTTTTGGTGTTTAAAATAATTAATGTCTATTTTTTGGTAAACTCTAGACTGCACTAGGCTCTGGAGAGAGCTCCATTATCACTTCCCGCACACGTTTGTATCTACTGAACGGAGGATCTGATTGAAAAAAATAAAATAAAAAACAGGGTTGGAAAGGGCAAGAAGAGATTTCTTAAAGTAGGGGTTTTCAACCTGAGTCCTCAAGAGCAACCCCCAACAGGTCAGGTTGTAAAGATATCCTTGCTTCAGCAGTCTGACTGTGCCACTTGTGCTGAAGCAGGGAAAGTCTTACAACCTGACCTGTTGAGGAAATGGGGGGGGGGGGGGAGGGGGAGGGAGGGCTTGGGAACTAGAGTTGAGAACCCCTGTCTTAAAGTTAAAGAAATAAAAATAAATTTAAAAAAAAAGGAGGTCAGGGCAGGCTGCTAATTCACAAAGGTGGCAAATCTTCTAGCTTCTGATAATATACTTGCGGTATAACACTACACATTTAAAGGATCTGTCCTTCTTAGGCGGGGTTTAAAATATCTGGGTTTTTTTTTTAAACCTTTGGGCACAGGACGATTGGCTCCACCTCATGCTACAGCCCTTCCGGCTTTTCAGGCAGGGCCGGCTCCAGTCATTTGGGGGACAGTTTCCTATGCCAACCGTGGGTCGTTTTTAAGGGCTCCTCTCCCTCATAGACTCTCCTCTTCCACAGCCATTATTATTGGCTGCTCTCATGTCCATTACAGTCACATGTCCAGAGCACATTGGAGAGGAACCAGTCAGGGGGCAGTGTGTGTGTGTGTGAGCTCATCACACAGGGGGTTACATTTGTATTTTATTTTTTTTAGAACAGGATTGAAGCAGAGGGCCTCCAAACCTGAACCCCATTCATTTAATCTCCTCTCCGGAGACCCCCTGCTTCCGGAAATACAATGTAGGGGGTGCCGGTAGCCCGTCCGCTCGGCTACAAGGGTTTGCGCTATGATGGCGTTTCAAAGCTCACGCGCCAATAGGAAGCCGTGACATCATCGGGTTCAGCTTCCTATTGGCTCGCATAACACAGGAGCTTTAAACTCCAGCCGGAGAGCCTACCAGCAGCCACTATGGAGGCAAGTATTTCCGGAAGCAGGGGATGGCCTGAGCCAAAATTTATGGGGGTTCAACTCCGGAGACCCCCTGCTTCAATCCTGTGTAAAAAATAAAAACTTGGCTTGCTTCTTTAAAAACATATTTTTCTTTTTAATATAATTACATTATAAAATTACTGTGTATATTATTTTGTGTGAATTTTAATTTTTTTTCACCCTCTGGGTGCTCTACAAACATAGCTACGGCGTTATGGAGACAGGCACTTCATGGCCCAGTCCTGCTTGTTTTTCTAGGGGAGATCGCACTCAACGCCATCAATGAGGAAGAGGAGCAGAAGACGACTCATCCTCTGGTACTCAAAGTGTTAAACAGGACTAAAAATACCCGGTCATACACTATTTTGCAACCAGAGAGCCACTTAGTGCTGAGAATGAGAAATAGACTGTAATTTACCATATTTATCTGTACCACAGAGGAAAATTCCAATCCCTTTTAATGTCATTTAATGAAATTGCAGCCCTGGCGACAAAACTAAAGCGACAGTGAATGAAAGAGATCGTGTGAAAGGAAAGAAGGAATTCAAAATTGTAGGCAAAGTGATTTTCATTGTAAGGTACATAGAGGAGGACCCCAATTGTACAAATAGTACATACAGGGGTACGGTGCTCCGCTTCTCAGGTGAGGTGCTGAGGTTCCCAGGCTCAATCCTATCTTTCCTTGTAAAAATATTAAAGTGAGCTTGAAAGTGAGAGCAGCGGCTGATCTGAGCTTGTTCTCCCTGGCCGTCATGTAGGGCCGAAATTGGGTGCGACTTGACAGGTATGATAAATAGCAGGGAGGGGGTGAGAGACAGGGGGGATAGAGCGATTCTGTTGTGAGTTTATACTTCTTGGAGTCCCTGTGCTGTGGGAACACTGTGCCTTCACTCTCTGAGCAGTGATCTCCAATGTCAACAGGCCCCCAGGGTGCCACTTATCACAACAGTTGCTCCAGTCACGGGACCCTTAAAGGGTTCCTGGTCCTCAAGATACTTACCAATGAAGTTACTAGTATTATTTCCAAGTTTTTAAAGGTGATTTAAATGACCGTCCAATAGGAAGCTGCAACTGATGACAAAGTATGACGTAAACACAACCTTAGCGCTCAAAAGACCATACGAGGAAGACCATCCCCTGAGGAAGTGTGCGCAAGCGCACGAAACGCGTAGGTTTTTTTTATTACTTGTTTGGGTATTGTGGACGAAGGTGCGCTTGAAGTTTGAGCTCTGAGATAGAGCCATTGAAACAGGAAACGGAGAGACCGCTTGCAGAGTTATCCTGCCCAGTAGCGACGGAGCATATGGCGACGTCACATCCGGGACTTCCGTGTAGTAATCCCGCCTACCAGTGACGCAGCATCCGGTGACGGAACTTTTGGTCGACACGGCACGGAGTGAGGAGAGGTGCAACAGCTCATCCAAAGATCTGGGCGTTTAAAGATACATTTTCCATCGCGCATTGCCTCTGGCTTTCCTGTGAGTAGCACTCCGATTTTGCTCCTCCGGATCGGCGTACCCAGAGTCCCTCATCCATTCATTTTTATATTATAGAGTTGTATTAAACTAACTTTTTTATTTCAGCCTTGCTTTTGTGTATTTGTGAATGAGTGTTATGAGATAAAGGAACTGCCGATTAGAAGAGCTGATAAGCCCATCCTGCTTGGAGATATTTCCAAGCGTCCCTCGTGTTTTAGTACTTGTGTCCACTTCCGTGTTCGTCTGCTCTGACGTCAGCAGGCGGTCATGTTCCTTCGAGGGACCCCTGATGAAGCGGACAGTTGTCTGAGAAACGTGCAGGGTCGATTGCGCATGTGCAAACTGGATTCGAGGAGCAGGCTAAATCGCATTGCACTTTGAGCTGAGGAAGTCTGAGAGAAGCCCTGTCTGGACTGCAGTGTATAGGAGGTGCGTTGAGTGATGCGGATCTAGGCGAACCCTCAAAGGAACGTGACACGCTGACGTCATAGCAGACGAACGCGGAAGTGGACACCGGTACTAACACGAGGGACGCTTGGAAATATCTCTAAGCAGGACAGGCGTATCGGGGCTTCTAAATCGGCAGTTCCTGTCTTCCAAACAACTGAGGAAAAGGGGCTGGTGACGGCTTAAAGGTTCACACCGGATATTTTAAATGTGGGAATCTGTGAGTGAATTTCCAATTGCCTTTTTATGTGATTTTTAGTAAAGTTTTTGTATACGTTATTGTCCTATGGCTACTTTTAATTTCTTTTTTTCATGTGATGTATGAGGCATTCATAATCATCCAATACCACAGTTCATGCTGAAGAGTGTATAAGTAAAATTTAATAGAAATTATGTTTCTTTATCTCATAACACTCATTCACGGGTAATAGTTATTCTTTGATAAGGTTATATGCAATATCACCCACTGTGTACTTTTGGTTATACAATTAAGACTAGAGAAGGCACTACACCATGTTCTTTGAAAAGTATGTGGGATAATAATCTTATAGATTGATTCTCTATCTGGATAAGGTGTTGAAGGAGCACATTTCTATTGAAGCAAGAATTCACATATTTCTCTATTGAGTAATTTCCTAACTGAATTGTTACACATCACAGTGTTTGAAGGACACAGGCTCTATATATACTTTATTGAAGCAATATTGTATTGTTTTCTCTTTATGTCCATCGAAAGAATAACAGCACCATCAACCAGAGTTCAAGCGCCAAGGAGGACTTTCTTAATGCAACTGCTGACGTTGCAGCTTGCTCCTGACATCCAATTTGTTTCCCGTGGAGTAAAATTTAAACCCAGTATCCTCTCGATAATCAGGGCTTTCCCGGAGCTGAAAAAGTTCCCATCCAGTAAATACAATGAGATGGGGGGTCCTCATCCCCCCGATTGCAGCTTTAGTAAGCACTGAGAAATAGCTATGTGGACCATATTTTAGAATGATGTTTAGAATATTTAGGCTTAGAACACAGAATGGGACGTTTTAGGAGTGGTTACAAGAGCAGTTAGAGGAGTAGATAACACTGGAGGGTTCACAATATACAGAGCTTAGTTATTAATTGAATTCCTTTAATTCAATTTATTTTACGTAATTTCATTTGACGACACGTTGCCGAAGACAAGGTAAGGGAAATTGCAGAGGCCTCACACGATCCCCCGCCATTTAATTTAAATGCCTTAGGGAAGAGCACGGGGCCTCTGCAACCGCCGCACCCACCATGGAAAATCTTGCGCACCCCCTAGTTTGCGCTCCCCTGGTATAGGCAATAGTGACTAAAGTGTCTTTGTGGTATATGACTTAGGCTGTGTCTTTTTGGCGCTTTGCGTGGTCAGCACAATCAATGGGAAGGTGTCCGACCACGCTCACGCGACACCGGCGCACCCGTACACTCGCGGACGCTAGGAGCTTACAGAGACAGATTAATTTGACTTTCAGGCATGCAGAGGGGTCACATGACCTCCTCAACCAATCAGCACCAATCACTACTCAGCCACGCGCCTCCCCCCCCCCTACACACACCGCACACGCATAAAAAAAAACGCTGGACAGCCGAGTGCTCATGCTTGGAGAGTTGGTGACGTCACCGATCAAGCATGAGCACGGTCAGCAGCAGAGAGGACGTAGCCTTATATACACAGAGCATGTACATCCTGTGGCTTTAGGAAGGGCACAATGATTTTGTTTCTGGTGAGCTGTTTTTGGTGTATGCATGTCCCAAAGGCTTCAAACAAGAAGAAATGCAGAAGTTTGCACAACAAGAATGTAAAAAAATAAATAATAAAAGAAAATTACAAGCCGTAGCAGAATCTACAGACATTTTTGCCTCTCTGCTTCATTTCTCACTTAATCTGTAACAAATGAGGCTCGAATTAAACCCAGGAATTTGGGTATTTACACTGGACTACAGGTAGGTACAGAAAGTCTTCTTATAAAAGTGTTAACCATTTCTGTCCCTCTTTTCTCTCTAGCTGCCCGCACACACACACACACACACACACACACACACACACACACACACACACACACCTCGTTATAGGGGCAATCCCTCCAAGGACCAAATACCATCAGCAGTGACATTTTTAACCCCATCAGAACTGGAAGGTCCTGACACCTTTATGGCCACAGACCCTACAGCACTAGTGATCACGTTAATCACTTCCTACTTCTTCCGTTGAAGAAAACGTAAGGGAAGGATCCCCATTCTGTTTAGTTCATAGTCGTCTCTTCTATAGTCCCTCAACATAAGCGCCACCTAGAAAACGAGTAAAACCCCATGATGTGCCACTTTTCCATGGGTCAAACCAGGTGTGGCCCACTCCAGTCCTCAAGCGCCTCCAATGAGTCAGGTTTTCAGGATATCCCCTCTTCAGCACAGGTGGCTCAATCAATCAGTGGCTCAGTAATGACCGAGTCACTGATTGAGCCATCCTTGATGAAGCAGGGATATCATGACCTGTTGGTGGCCCTTAGGGACTGGAGTTGGCCACCCCTTGGTTAAATGTACATAATTGGCACCTTAGCAAAAAACTGAAAAACTAAAATGTTAAATCAAATCATTGAGTTTTCACAATTTGTATCTAATGTTTTGGTGGTATGGCTTTGTCAGTCCTCAATTCTACAGGTAAATGTGTTTGTCTTTGTTTGTAAGGTAGTTATGATGCCATCGCTAATCAAACAGCTATAAAAACACTAGCACCGCCAGCGCACATGTGCAGGATACTGGAAGTAAACCGCAGCTGAAACCGAGTTAAAGTGGCTTTGGTTCTTGCCATTTTGTTGCTGTTTTTGTTTTAATCAATGCAACATTTTCTTGCCTTTAAGGCAGGGGTGTGCAAACTTTTCAGTCTGCTCCACCCTGCATGCTCTTCCCTCCCCCCCTTACCTGTTCTCCAGCGTTTTCTGGCGTCACAATGTCATGTGACGTCGCATTGCCATGAACACGCAGTGTCGCCAGAAACCGCCAGAGACCAGGTAAGGGAATTCAAACAGGCCTCGTGTGCGCTCCCCCAGCATTTAATTTAAATGCTTTGGGGAAGAGTGCCGGGCCTCTAAATGCCCGACCCCCGCTCAGAAAATGTTGTGCCCCCCCAGTTTGCACACCCCTCCTTTAAGGCAATGTCAAGCCAAGCTGCCGATCGCCAAAGATCCAGCTTCCTGGGTACCCAATATGGCTGCCTATTTCAAAAGAGGAAGGAAGTGTTGTGGCTTCCTAAATAGTTGCTATAGGAACCCAAGGAAGATTAATACATCAAAACTCATTAAAAAGGGCAGAAGTAAGAAGTAAGTATTATCTAACACTACACAACTGATTTATTATTATGGATGAAAAGCATGTACTTTCTATAATGTATTAGTGATTAAGTAGATTGGAAGGTTTGAAGTGATTCGATAAAATTTCTGGTGGAACGAACACAGCCCGGTTGATGGGAGAAAGGAAATTAAAACAGGATTGGACAAAATTTCATGGTTGGAAATTCAAAAATTCAAACAATTTTCCTGTGAAGTACTTACAAAGATTTCCAATAAAATTGGGTGCAGGTAGAGATGAGCGAATGGTTTTGGCGGATTTCGATCCGCAGCGGATAAGCCGGTTCCTTTGGTCCGCGGGTCAATCTCAAACTGGGCGATTCGCGTTTTGTGGATTTTTTATTATTATTACCAATACACTCCGCGGACTGTCACTGGACATTCCTTTCAACGCAGGATAGGAGATAAAACTTTTCATTTAATAACCGGGCGTGTCCGGCCCCCATGGCATTTTCTCGCACCCTGGTTTTTGTTAGAAGAGCCCAAAAAAAAAAATTGTGCAGCTGCACTTTGTCAATAGAAATGATACATTTCCAGTGGCATGAAGCAGATCACTTTTTCTAAATGCTATTCTGAAAACCAACAGAACACAGCAGAAATTAAACATCAATCAACTGTAATTTTAATTCTATTAACCCTCTGAGAGCTGGAGGGCCACTGCCAATCAGACACTTCGTGATCACGTGAGCGACGCGCAGCTATTAAATGACCGTGACATCACTGTTGAGTCCTCCAGTTCCGTCCCTCTGCCGGCCAAGTCGCATTCAGCGCTCCCCTGGAAAATCAGCTGGTAGCCCATGACATAGCCACTAGGTCATGTGGCTCTTGGAGTTCCAGAATTCATGACCTGGTGGCTACGTCATGGGACATACAGAGGGTTATAAAAATAACAAATAAATGTAAAAACCGGTACAGCTCCCTCCACTGAATCGATTGCAAATAAATAAAATATATATCTATATCAAAAAAAAATGGTGTTTTGTCAACAATTGCCATCATTTTCCTACATGATTGTGGTGAAAACCGATTATAATGTTTTTTTCTCATTTTCTTTTTGCACTGCATCTTGCAACCCAGTAAATGCAGTTCATTCCCGTATTAACCCCCGCGTTGCAGGCAGCACAGACGTTAACAGGCAGACACGCATTTTGTATCTGTCAGTTTCTTACATGTGTTCTACATAATTATCACCATGGGATAGGAAATCTCCTACCTTCCTGTGCAATTTAAGCCTTATTATGTACGTGTGTCAACATATGCAGCCGGGAACTCTCCCTAATGGAACAAAATGCTTTCCACTTTCCACTCAAGACCAACTGCAATAAACATTGTTTCATTCAGTCTGACATCGCAGAAGAATCTTAAAAGACCCATTTGCAAGAGATCTGTATGAGACACATCGGAAAGATATAGCTTTATATAGCCTTGAAAATATTTTTTCCCTCTTTCGTAATAATCAACATAAAATTATTTTAGATAATGGTATCAGCCTAATTCAGTGAGGGTGGGGGCAGGGTTGTGCTTTGGAAGCACGGGACACCACAGGAGGTGCTCAAGGTACAAATAAATCAAACAGAGCAGTGAATATTTTTCAGACACAGTAATTACATTTATTTAATCAATCTCCCCCCTCCAACACCAAAAGAATTAGCCCTGTAGGAGTCCCTGTTCCATGCTGGCCTACTGATTGGTACCCACATGAAACGGACATCTAATGTGGCAGTGCTGTTTCATAAAACCCCTTACAGCACCGTACGTGAAGGGGCCATAAGTGGTCTTCCAGCGCTGCAAGGTGTCTTACGCAACACCACTGCTTATTAAATATGGATCCAAGTCTGGTGCTCTCAGAGATCTGCAGACTTGGTCTAAATAGAAGAGAATGTCTGCCCTGGAGAGCTTATGATCTAAGTGTAAAGTAGCAGACTTATAGTGACAATAAGGAAGGTAGAATAGTAATTTATGGAACTGCCCGCCATTTTTGGATCCTTTGTAGCGCATGGTACTGCAACTCTTTGGCTGTGGGGAGAAATAGTCATGAGTCTGAGCTACTAAAAATGGAAGTATCCCTTTTTATCTATGAGACACAGAAGCCTGGCTGGAATAGAGGTATGCATGGAGGGCTACTATATGTTACAACGCATCCATGTCTGTCAGTAACATAAATGAAGGGGAAATCTAGAAAGGTAACTGACAACTGTAAGTCTGTCACGCTCTCCCTCCTACACCCTTTTTGCTCCCCGGTCATATTTGACATATATGGAAAGCTCTTACTGGTGGCTTTCCAGGAATATGGGTGGGAGGGGAGGGGAATAGACTGTTTTTAGCTCCGGGGACACTTTGGTTCTCAAAATACTTACCGGTTTAGTTACTGGCGTTATTATTTGGAAATTCAATATGGCTACCCAAGCTCATGGGTCCCATGGACGACTAGGAAGCCGCAACATCATAGTTTGCATCTTCCCATTGGATGGCTATTATTTGGAAATTCAATATGGCTACCCAAGCTCATGGGTCCCATGGACGACTAGGAAGCCGCAACATCATAGTTTGCATCTTCCCATTGGATGGCTATTTAAATCCCTTCAGGGAACACTGGTAACAAAACTGGTATCTCGGGAATCAGGTGGTGCCCGGAGCAACAAAAAAAAACGCGATTTAGCTCCGGTGGAAAATACATGCACATACATACACATTAAATATATATCTCTATATGTACAGTAAAATCTCAATTAACCAGCATTTTACCAACTGGCAAGCTTTAGTATCCGGCATTTCTGATATATCCATATATAAATCTTCAATGTAGTAAACGGAATCCATCCTGAAGCTGTACGGCACCTCCAGATAGCACAGAGTTTTTCCAAGTGCAGTTGGATGTTTTTGACACTATAACATTAGTATCATTACTTTATTGGCGAGTACCTGCATGCTATTTTATACTTTATAGGTCTGTGGTTTCCAGCCTTTTTTTTGGTTAAGGAACCCTGTATGAAATTCTGAGGAACCCCAACCGTCTAATAGCGCATCTGAGATCAGATGCATGGTAAATTCTTCTGTATTTGGTACAATTTTCAAATTACCTGAAAATTGCAGGAAACCATTTACGGAGGCCCGGGAAACCAAAGGGTTCAAATGAACCCCTGTTGAAAACACTGTTATAGGTTATAATGTATTGTAATTATTTGAAAACTTGTTCTGCTGGTATGGTATAAATCTCCGTTAACCGGAATATTTTTTGGCACTTCTCACTTTTGCTTTTAAAGTCATATATAGCACTAACTATTACAAGTCACTGATAACATTACTGCAGAGAGCGCAGGCTGTACATACACTTTTTGGTATGGGCTGGCACAGAACACAGCTCACATTAACCCACCATCCATGTCAGACCTAGGAATAAATGCCTCATTGATACAAGAACAACTGAAGCTTGTAAGAAAGACACTTTACACCAGAACTCCTTTGTGGAATTGAAGTCCCTGCACATCATTCCAACAAGAACAGCCTGGAGCAGTAACATGGAGCATACATTCCCAGAATCCTTTTCATCTGCTTCACGTTTTTTCTCTCAATTTAATGGCCATGAAACATTGATAACCCTTTCTCTACCAGAAACACTTGCAAAACGCAATGGGATTAAAGTAAAATTGCTAATCCCTGTGAAGATTGACTGTGTTGGTATTCTCATTGTGTCTGTGTAATCTTAGCCTCATCAATACAGGCATACCCCACATTAACGTGCGCAATGGGACCGGAGCATGTATGTAAAGCGAAAATGTACTTAAAGTGAAGCACTACCTTTTCTCCACTTATCGATGCATGTACTGTACTGCAATCGTCATATACGTGCAGAACTGATGTAAATAAGGCATTTGTAACAGGCTCTATAGTCTCCCCGCTTGCGCACACCTTCGTTACAGGTAGGGAGCCGGTATTTCTGTTCAGGACGTGCTGACTGGCGCATGCGTGAGCTGCCGTTTGCCTATTGAGTGAGATGTACTTACTCGCGAGTGTACTTAAAGTGAGTATACTTAAACCGGGGTATGCCTGTATGGATTAAACATTTGGCTTCAACTGCAACAGTTCACAAATTCACAGGAAAAAAACTAAATATTTGATTAGGAGAGAACTTTAAAAAATAATATTTATGTATACTGTACTTAACCTTGTCCGATTTTTATTTAAGCATCAATCACCTACATTTGTCATACTAAACACGCACACCCACTAATTCACATTACAGTAGTTCATATGAATGTGTAGACAAATATGTCAACTGTACAAAGCGCAAAATAAATTAAATAGAACTAGAAGTCAAAGATGATGTCTACCTTGGCCACCATATATTTATAGATGGGAAACCTTTTGAATTACATCAACAGGAGAATAAAGATGGGATGGAGGCATTTGAAAGAAACAAGACAATATTACAAGGGAACCTTCCACTGTATCTCAAGGGGAAAGTGTTTGATGGGTGTGAAACTTCAGCCTTAAATGCTAAAATAATCCAGAAGTTTCAGACAACTCAAAGAAGTATGGAGAGATGTATGCTAGGTATTACCCAAAGGGACAGGAAAAAGAATGAATGGGTTTTAAAACTAAACAAAAGTCTGTGACATCATCCCACGGGTGAAGAAATTAAAATGGCAGTAGGCCGGACACATTGCAAGAAGAAATGACCATCGTTGGACAAAGATGGTAATCGACTGGATTTCAAGGAATATCAAAAAATAGAGATAATAGTAAATTTGGTGGAGAAGTGAGGCCTGCAGCTGCAGTACATGGAAAATCATTGTGGAAGCATTCATCCAGCAGTGGAAGATGATAATAACATACGTACATACACTTATACACACACACACTTGACAAAGGACTATTGTCCAAAACGCTACGCATTTTAAATCATTTTTGTTCGTTTTGAAGAAAGGGCATGCAAAAAGCATTAGCACTAAAACAATCCTCTGTATGTGTGAATGCGATATGCAATATATTATATATAAAAAATATAAAATATAATATAAAAAATATTGTGCAAAAAATAATAAGTGTTTGAAAAAATATCTCTGATAGAAACAAAGTCCTGCAGCCTAAAAAACCTGGGTTCTCTTGGAAATCCAATTCAGAACATAGTTGGCGTTAGGTTCTCTTGGGCGGAAGCGAACCTACACCAAGTATTTTTTGAGTGCCACAGATATTCCTCTCACAAGTACACCCATACACATATTGGGAAGGTACTTGCCAACATGCAATGAGGCAAGCATGGCAAGTAAGGCCTTAAACCTCGAATACGGAAGACACCAAAAAACAATTGCCCTTATTTTTATGAGGCCGAATTATCCCAGGGCTTGACAGCATTCAGGAAAAAGGATGCCAAGAATACCCAAAAGGTTAAATAAAATCTGCTACGCAAACCTAAACCTGGCTACCTATAGCTACTGAACTCACTACAGTGAAGCAGCACTGCAAGAACTGAAAGACTAACTTGAAAAGATTTAATGGGATATTGAGCACAAACGCTGATCCCGATTATAATCACAGGGATACCGAAAATGTTAGAATCAGTGGAGAAAGCTTCATTGTTAACAAGAGATGGAGAAAGCTCATTGGAAAAGAGCAGCCAGAATCATGATTCAGTTGACAAAGAGATACAGGTTTCAAATTATCCAAGTGTATATGTCCCAACATCAAGTTCACACAGACAATGAAGTGAAAGACGTCTACCATGAAATCAATCAACTTAACACAGGACATTTCCACCTCAAGATAATTATGGGAGATTTCAATGCAATGATTGGTGCCCAGCAGAAAGATAAAATCAGTTGATAAGCATGGTTACGGCAACAGGCATGAACGTTGAGACAGATTGGTAGAATTTGCAGAAAGTGAAAACTTCAACATCATGAATTAATTCTTCAAAAACAAGCCAAATAGAAAATGGACATGCAATGGACTCCATGGAATAAATAATTAAATGTACTATGTTCTAGCAAACAAGAAACACGCTTGAAGACTGCACAATCCTTAACCGTTTTGCCATAAGGAGTAAACATCGATTTGTTCACTGCAAATTACATAGAAATGTGAAGAAAAGAAGAAAACTAATTAAAAAGAAGACAAAAACAAACATCAAGTGCAGCACAGAATTTCAACTACAGCTAAAAAGACGTTAACAAACAACTGTGAAGGACTTCTGAAGATTGTAGTTGAAAGCGCAAAAAAACTGGAGGAATTGTTAAAAGGGATAAGAAAATATCAAATGAGATAAAGCAGTTGCTGAGGAAAAATGACAAGAAATTAAAACAATCCCAAGTCACAAGAACTGATTATGCAGAGCTGTGCAGAATGATCTACAAACGTATAACTGAAGATGTAAGAACATTTTACTGTAATATGGCTGTAATATGGCAGAGAAGACTATTGAAGATAACAAAAGTTTCAAGAAGAGGAAGCGGTGTCTAAAGATTGCTTCTTCCCAAATCACTGCACTCAAACAAAACAATGGATCTCTAATAAATGGCTGTGCACTTAACATAAAGAGTCTTGAGGATCTCTACATGAAATTATACAAGGACAGAGATAACACTGGGCACATTCCAGCAGTTGAAGAGCGAGAAGAAAACATCACTGATGTACCATGCATCCTCCAAAAAAGAAGTGGCAAAGGCAATACAATCTATAAAGAATTGGAAGGCACCAGGGGAAGATGGAGTTACAACAGAAATCTTGAAAGAAGCTGGGGAAGAAGTAAAGAAAACCATAGCTAAACTCTTTACAATGTGCTTGAAGAATGGTAAAAATCCAAAGCAATGCCATAGTTATCCAAGTTGTACAAGAAGTGATTTCCCAATGTAAAGGATATGATCAACCACTAATTTTAGCATTTATAGATTGCTAAAAGAGCATTTGATTCTGTCTATACCTCAGCGGTTTTAAAGGCATTGGGAAGACAAATATTGAAGAATCGTACATTGATATTATAAGGAACATTTACAAGAATGCCACATCAGCCATTAGATTACATGAAGATACAAGCAAAGATAAGGATCAACAAGGGAGTGCAATAGGGAGCCACCGCGTCACCAAAGCTTTTTACAGCAACACTTGAAAAAAATTTCCAGACACTGAATTGGGAAAAAAGTAAATCGAAAATCAACATGGAACACTTGAGTCACCTACGATTTGCAGATGACATTGTTATTTTTGACACTGGGCCAGAAGACATCCAGCAACAAATCGGAGAACTTGCCGAAGCAAGTAAGAAAGTGGGCCTCCATACGAATCTTAGCAAGACCAAAGTGATGTTCAACAAATGTGTCAACTCCACAAAGATCAAAATAAATGGATAGAACTAAAAGAAGTTGAAGGCAATGTCTACCTTGGACAGCAAGTATCAATGGATGGAAACCTTTTCAAATGAAATCAATAGGAGAATGAAGATGGGATAGAGCGCATTTGGAAGAAACAAGACAGTCTTACAAGGGAACCTTCCATTCTGCTTTAAATGAAGTGTTTGACCAGTGTATCCCGCCTGTGCTCACATATGGATGTGAAACTTGAACCCTAAAAGTGATGACAATTCTGAAGCTTCAAAAAAGTCAAAGTAGTATGGAGAGATGTATGCTGGGTATTACCCGGAGAGACAGGAAAAAGAATGAATGGTCCCTAAACTAAAACAAAAGTCTGTAACATCATCACACGTGTGAAAATGTTTAAAATGGCGGTGGGCCAGACATAATGCAAGAAGAAAGGACCATCATTGCACAGGACTGGTACTTGACTGGCATCCAAGAGATATTAAAAGACAAAGATGATAACCATAAGCAAGATGGGTGGTTGAAATGAGAAAAATGTGTTGGAGAAACGTGGAGAAGAGAGGCTTGCAACCACAGTACCTGGAAGTTCATTGGGTAGGCCTTTATCCAGCAGTGGATCGACAAGGGCTGAAGAAGATTATAAAGATATATATATATATATATATATATATATATATATATTTTTTTTTTTTTTTTTTCAATGTAATCACATGCGCACATATAAATAGGCTATATGTATTTAAAATGTAATACATTTTTAGTACTGATCTAAAAATAAAAAAAACAACATGTATATATGTACGGTAAGATTTGAGAGATAGGTACTGAAAAATGATTACAAAATTATTTTAGGCATCTACAGGATTTATCTCCTTAATCATGTCACTTCCATTGGTTCACAGTGGTCCTAGGAGGGACTGTGCCTTTAAAAAAAATGTTCATACAAACCGGTTTCATAAATGAAAAGCAATCAATCAGCAACAATGTAACTGTTGTGTTAGCAGGTTACGCACATGATTACAGGGACACTGGTTTAAATGCATAGTCCTAATAGCAGCAATATACTGCAAGTAAATAGCAAAGCGACAGAAGGCGTAATAACAGGAAACCTTAGAAGTAGAGAGGATTTTTCTACAGCTCCCGCTAATGAGTACAGATTAATGGAAGTCTCCAGTTGTGTTTTTATAAACCATGTGGCACAAGAGAAAACGGTTTCATGAAGCAATTTGCAAGGAAGCCCTGTACATCATCAATGTGGAGAGTTAAAACTTCACTATGAATAATGAAGTTATTGCTGCGCTCAAGAACACTAGTAGAATGGTGAAAGAACGACCACAAATTTGCTTACTCACTGAAATCTTAAATCAGAATCAAAGCTCATAAGTGTATTTGGTGCCTCTGAAATGGAAGATTACATGAATCCAATTTTGCTAAATGGAGGGAGGCTGTAAATTCTCAAAGCATACTGGATTAGAATTCAAGCGAAATAATTCAGCCATGAAGTAACTTTTGTACCAACAATTAAAATGTACCAATTCGTAATTCAAGGTACGGTATGCGGAGGGTAACAAGGCACAAGGTTCCCAGGGAATAAAAAGATTTAAAAAAAACACAATATAAATGCAATAACTCAAAACAATTTGATACACACAGACAGGAATTTGTTTTGTACTGAAAAGCATGCCGGAACACAAAGAAGAATGTAATTATAGATAAAACTATACCAGTAAATAATTCTGCTTTAAGTAAAGAAATGCAGTGGGGAAAAAACTCTCTCGTGTTCAGTGTTTAGCGAATCCTCTTTTTATGATGTCACTGATGAGCTCACAATGTGCAGATTTTTAAAAAGGTTCGGTTCCATTTCTCCAGGGATCATATTTAATTAATGACGGTAGCCTATTTAACCCCTTGAGAGCCGGAGGAGCCATGATCGCTCAGTCACTGCTGACTGATGAATAATCCCCCCTTCCGTCCGCCATCACTTTAAAATCGCATCTGCGCGCTGCCTTATCTCAATGAGCTTTTAGCCTTTTTTTTTTTTTTTTTTAGATATAGCCATTACATCATCAGGCACCCAGGGTGCCAGAATCCAGGACGTAGTAGCTACGTCCCAGGGCATTTAAAGGGTCAGTCCAAGCTGCCATTGTTTCCCTCTTTAATATGTGCATCAATACAATCCACACAATGATAATTAACTAAGTCGCCGATTGATCAGTGAAGATTCGGCTCCGGGGTTCACTAAATGGCCGTCAATTAAGCAGAAGAGGACCAAAGATGCAAAGTTCTGATGGAAGATCATGTGACCAGGCAGTCACTAGATACAATTGGTGCACTGCTAGATAGAGGGCAGGGCTCAAAAAGGTTTGTGCCAGAGCCTGTTTCAGAAGAGGAAGGGGAGTGACTTTGTAAAGGGTTGCTATAGAAACACAAAATGCTTGTTACATTATAATACATTAAAAATGTAATTCAGAGTGGTTTAAAAAAATGCTACAAGTATTTTCTCATTGTACAGAACTGATCAAAAAAAAAAAACACAGAGAAAACAACTTTTTTCACATACAGATGTAGCATCTTGTATGTATCTGCAGCCGCAGGACATGTGCTGGTGAACCGCGGACCAAGAGTTGAGTTTTCATGGCACAATGCTTGGCAGGGAGTAATGGCCCTTCAGGATTAACACAACGGGAGTCCCTGCTTCTGAATAGAATTCCCGCTGTGTGAATCCTACCGGACCGCATCAGTCTGTAAGAGATGTGCAGTGAGAGTAGACAGAATCAGTCACTCTCCCTGAGTGCCACTAACAGGCGATTGGCGGATTTTATTTTAATAACACTGTATTGAAGCAGGAGGTCTCTGGAGCTGAATCACATTAATTTTAGCCTATGGGATCCCTTGCTTCCCGAGTTACAGGAGGCGGTATGGGGTGATGGTATCTCCGCCATGTTTAATTGTCCCGCATCACAGCCCACAAGACTGGGACATTTAAACAATACCGAGAGATACCGGCACACCAACACCGGCGCTTGTAACTCAGGAAGCAGGGACATTAGTCTGGTTGCTGAGACTCCGCGAGCACACATGTGCTCTGACGTTCCCGTGGCGGATTTCGTGTTGACTGCGCAACCAACCATATCGCTACATCTATACTAAAAGCGGTTTGTGAACACTTTGCGTGCCGGATGGGGGTCACAGCCTCACAGTACCAAGATCATGTGGTCGCGGTGTCAATGATGACATGAACGGAATTCCTCCTCCGTTCCCCTGCCTGCCTGCCTGCTTAGTGCCAATAGTTAGAGAAACAGTAGGAAAAAGCAGGCACCAGTAACTCAGGAAACAAAAAATAAAGGATATCCAAGGGAGCGTGTGCCCATTAAAAGATGAATTTAATGGAAAATACAAAAAAAAAAAAAAAAAACAGCAGCATTACGGGGTACAGGGCCCCCCAATAACGCGTTTCACCTTGAAAAAGAGCTTGCGCACGAAACGCGTTGGTGGGGGGCCCTGTACCCAGTAATGCTGTTTTTTTTGTAGTTTCCATTAAATTCATCTTTTAATGGGCACACGCTCCCTTGGATATCCTTTATTTTTTGTTTCCTGAGTTACTGGTGCCTGCTTTTTCCTACTGTTTCTTTTGCCAGCACCTCAGAAAAAACGGAAGCACACCCCCTGCTGTGGATGAAGACTGGACAGTCTTAAGGACACATACAACTCAGAGTGAGTCATTTATATCACCTGCTTATTCTCCATTCCGATACAATACATGTTGGGTCACTTTATTGTGAGGTCTCTTACTACATTGCTTGTGGGGACCCTAGTCCACTAGTCGGATTATAATGGAGTAGTGATTGTTCTACATGTTATGGGTTAATATCCCTTACCCATCCGTCAGGGGGTTCATACTGCAGGACTCTTCAATCAAGTATATGAACTTTATTGTTGTTTATTTTAAGTACCATATTGAGGCTTTTTTTCTGAGCACCACACATTTGCTTTTCTTTAGTGCCAATAGTTATAATTGTGCAAAAAGACTGCATTGTACTATTGAAGTACTCACTTATTTTAGTCTAGCAGTGCAAACGTTCTGCGTAGTAAACAGACATCACATTCCCTCGATATTGCAGAACATTGAGCAGCAGCAAAGCAGCCGCCAGAATGAGTTACCTATTAGGCTATAATGTGCATTGGTATCTTCACGTCTTCCACAGATTCTCAAACCTGCTTGATCCACCTCATTCTCATGTGACATACAGTGGTTATGTTACAGTAGATGATTCTGGGTAGTAACATGCAAATGAGCACACCAAGTATGCCAATTTTAGCTTCCAATCCATTTGTACACGGATTCCCTATAACTTCTCCCTGCTGCATTACACAGCTTTTCCAACCAAGCCTGGGACAAGGAAATGCAGATCAGTGGATCTGCTCATAGACAGTTGTTTGACCTCATCAGGCTTAGTTCGGTCACTGCCTTGTGAACCTGTTTGTGGTTACAAACCGGACACTATAAAAGGTGACAGGTGGGGGGAAAAAAAAAGCTAAAACTCTACACAGTTTCTTGGGAGATGGTCTAAGAGTAGAAGGGACGCCCATAACTGCTCGTCTTTTCTGGCGTCCTCCATTACTTTTGGTCCTGATCGAACACCCATTGACTATGTCACTGTCAATAGGGCACTATGACCTTAGCTGGAACTGACTCTTTAACCCATTAAACACATCACTGTGATTTGATCGGAGTATGGCTCAATGTGATAGTCACCTATTTAACCTGTCATTGCCTTGCTATGTATAGTGGGTGTAGGGAAGGGGGTATTGCAGGATTATCGTTGCTGGGCCCCCTGGCCGTAAAGGGATTAAGGAAACTATAGGATTATATATTTGAACACGCAGGCTGTAATAAAAGGCTTTCCACAATCCGCCCTCTCAACACATGGCCGTTTGATGTGTTTAGCAGGCTGTGCTCAGAGGCTCACTGATGGCACACAAGGGCATTAAAAGTGGAGCACTTAAAACTGAAACAGAAATGTATTCCTCTCCATGATGACCCTTGTAAAGTGCCCTGCAGTTCAAACTGATAGGAGAAACCATCACACCTATTTTATGACCTGCACATGTCTTTCACCTCCTGGTCATAATATTTACCTTTACCATCTGACATGCAGCAATAATAAAGTGCATGCATGTGTTTATATAATAGAACATATCAGGCCTTTTGCAAAAAATACAAGAACGTTTATTAGAACTGATTAAAGTTTTGGCTCATTGAGCCGTTGGCAAGATCCTCTTGAGAAAAGCCTGCATTGAAGCGAAATGTTAATCAGTTATAATAAATGTGTTGTAATTTTTTTTTGCAAAAGACCTGGTCTGCCTGCTGTATAGCAACCTGTACCACTAGTTACCAGTCAGGCAGGTAAGCGTTTAGTTTTGTGGTGTGCCGCTGTACTTGCCAGCTCTCACACACAAACACACCTGAGTCACCTATGTCTTGGTCAAGACAATCTTGGAAGGGGACTTTCCACTGTGCCTCAAAAGAAAAAAGTGTTCGATCGGTGTAACCTGCCTGTGCTCCTGTACAGATTTGAAACTTGGACTCTATTTGTGAAGACAACTCAGAAGTTTCAGAAAACTCAAAGAACGGAGAGATGTATGCTGGGTATTACCCGAAGAGACAGGAAAAAGAATGAATCGGTTTGAATCCAAAACAAAAGTCTGTGACATCACAACGTTGAAGAATATAAAATGGTAGTGGGCTGGACACATCGCAAGAAGAAATTACCATCGTTCGACAGAGAAGGTACTCAACTAAATTTGAAGTGATATCAAAAGACAAAGACAACAACCACAAGTAAGATGGAAGGAGGAAGTCAGAAAACGTGTTTGAGCAACGTGGAGGAGGCTTGCAACCGCAATACCTGGAAGATCATTGGGGAGGCCTTCATCCAGCAGTGGGTGGACAAGGACCTTACCACTACATCACTCCGTTCAATATAAAACTTATATATAAAGTACTTCTGGTCTGATTTGTTTGGAGCATATAATGGCAATCACAGTACAGGCGTTTTTAATTAAGCAAAATCATTTTAATTAAGCCCTCTGTGCGGATGTCTATTTCTGGATGAAACAGTGTGTAAATTGCCTCAGTATACCTAAAGCAGAGAAAATACTTCAGGGTCCCTTTTCCTGGGGTTCTCAAACTATAAAGTACAGCCATTGCCCTCTTACAAAAAGTTAGACACACCTGCAAGAATTTTGCTTTTACGGGAAAACGTCACGTTTAAATGATCTTATATATCTGCACTCTTTGGTAATCGGCTTTCCTAAATAGGTGTCATAATTCACCCTACACCCACTTACTCCCCAGCAAGTCAGTGTGATATACGATCTAGATTGTAATCAGCCAATATGCCATCTAAATATCATGCATGTAAAAATCCATCATCACCCCCCCCCCCCCGCTAGTTATGTTCATCTGATTTACTAGCAATAACTTAAAAATGACTGTTAATAAGGGCGAATAAAAGGATTTAAGTTGCAAAAAGAGACAGAAAATAAAAATAAAAAAACAGAAATGAGAACATCTTTTAAAAACAAATCCTGTTTTAAGAAAGTGAAAAAGTAGTCGCTCAGCAGGTTTGTTAATACAATTTTTTTATTTGTATTTTTTTTTTAAAGGATACTCTGGGTTTGTAATAAAAAATAAAAAAAATGAGTCCTGGTTTACAAATAAAAAGAGCGTATTGTTACTCCAGGTTTGGTAACATCGTGGTGGTCATGGTGTATAGATAAATACTGCGAGTAGCGGTATTCAAATAAGAAATAAGAAATATATCAGTCCTAGTTTCAAAATAAATAAATAATAATTGTTGTTATTTATATAAAAAAAGTGATTAAATAAAGATACTGGTACTCCTGGTTTTAACAACCCACCCCCCCCCCCCCTCGACCCCCCAAAAGTACTGGTACTCGACTACCTCTACTACCATCACTATCGACTGCATACATGTTGCTAATTTATCTTAACCTGACAGATTTTGTATCTGTTTCACTGTTCCTGGCCTCAGGCTGCCGGGAGGGGCGGCCACTGAATAAACTGGGCGTCTCAGGGATCTAATTACAGCCACATCTACATACTGCAGGGGATGAATTTCATCCGTTCAGCAGGAAAGTCACCTGCGAGAGTCACGACGTTTGCAAGCCCCGAGACGCTTTAGGGAGGGGATTTTTTAATTCTGGCATGCTCTCTGAGTCAGCCTTTCCTGCCAAGAAAATCTAAACCTTCACCAGCAGAAGAAAACCTGCATGGACAGGCGTGCGATACTCCAGGAGAAGAGAATGACATTTACAGGCGTGCGATACTCCAGGAGAAGAGAATGACATTTGCAGACACTGTGATGATACCAGAACGAGAAGGAAAGAGTACTAGAATTTTTTTTTTATTTTCACACTCCAAATACCAAGGCCGAGTAAACACTTGGGTTGACTTAATTCCCAAAACAAACCAAAACAGACAACTGATTGATTTAAGTCTGATTACTTTTGCTAGCAGTGCAATTAACTTCCTAAACAATTTGGTTGCCGGAGGGGCCACAGCAAACCGCCATCATGAAAGTGTTACTGCCATTAGCACATGTTTAAAGGGCCAGTCCCTCCTTGGACCAAAGCGCACTAATAGCAGTGACATGTTTATGGCTACGCTCAAAGTGCTGGTGACAGCAACGTCACGCTGCAGTCGTTGGAAAAATTAAATTGACTTGACTTCCAGCGATCGCGCCCAAGCCGTCGTACATCGCGCCACTTCTACTTTAAGAGCATGCGACGGCGGCAATACATTTGTTTTGCCACGACGTTGCGTCACTATAAGCGCAGCCTAAGGGGTCAGTCTCTCCTAAGACCAAAGTGTACTAATGGCAGTGACATGTTTAAGGGGGTCACATTCACGTGGTTGCCGCATTTTTCTTTTTTTTAACCAAACTCCAACACCTTTATGTATTTGTAAATCACGTTTATAAAAACTTGGCGAGTCGAGCCTTGGAAGGGGTTTCATTTTATTTCATCTTACCTATGTTACAAGTGAGTTCAATGTGATGCCCTTTAATAGCAGATCGCTAACCCGATTTTTATTGTTTTTTCCCCCCGTTGTTTTTTCTTATGTTATTATGACATGCACGGTATGGCCTGGGGCACGCAATTCATTTGAAAAAAAAAACAACATTTTTTTAAAGCCTCAGATCCACAAAAGGATGCTAAGCTTTAGCATTCATATGAATGGGAGACAAGACATGCTAAATCTTAGCACCCATTTGTGGATTTGCACCTCAATCGTCTCAAATAAGATTCTTTGAGGATTAGTTTATGAAAGGGAGAATACCTGCTCAACCGGAAGTATATCGGTTGATGTGGACTAGAGGGGTGCCATCAGGAAATGTGGCACATCGGGATAACGTGACCTCTCCCCAGAGGGCAAAAACGCCACGTCCCTTAGAGAACGAGCAAATCTCATATGATGTAGCTACCACTTAATGGGATCCCTGGAGTGCCAGAAACCACGATGTAGTCGCTACATTGTGTGGCACTCAAAGGGTTAATGGACTATGGATCTTTTTAAACAGACACTGCCGTTTTACAGGTAACACGACTGAAATGTATGGTTTGAGGACGCAACTTTACAAAGCCTGACCCATACCTAGCAGTTTACCCTAATCTGTCTAACGCGTTCTGCTTACAGAAATGCTGTATCCCCAGGCTGCCCACATAGTTGATGTCAGAGAATGCTGTCACTCTGCCAGAACGGATTACAAAAATCCCATTCTGTCACTCGGATAAAAGGCACAAAATGCTTTTGACAGATACATGACCGTATTAATCAACACCATGTTTTTAATTTTTAATATTTTTTCCCCTGAAAACACCACGTATCTACAGAAGAAATGAGAGAGACAGAGACAGACAGAGACAGACAGAGACAGACAGAGACAGACAGAGACAGACAGAGACAGACAGAGACAGTGAGGGAGTAACATATTAGTTACTTAAGTTTATGTTTTACTAATTATGGCTTCAAAATAACATTATAAACAGAGAACATAAGAGAATTTTTTTTACCTGTGTCTTTGAAGAATGATAAACAGCCCTATCACCAAAAGATATTAGGTAAAAAGTGAAACTGAAATCCTGTTTTTTTTTTTTTTTTTTTTTTTTTTTTTTTTAATACTTGTACTTGTCAAATACTCCCCCTGCAAAAAAGGCACCAATCACCTAAATTGAACTCATTAAACATGTCACCATCATTAGTTTACCTAGGAGGTACTGACCCTTTAAAAAACAAACAAAAAAAAAAGCCCTAAGCTTACATGTCAGAAAGCATCCAGCAATCCAACGGTTAAAAGTGCAATGCCACCTACAACCCCAGTGATCTAATAGCTATAATATGTGTAATGGTTTAAATCAGGGCTGCACAACACGCGGCCCGCGGGCCGCATGCGGCCCGCCTGGCCTCTCTGTGTGGCCCTCGATGAGATTTAAAAAAAAAAAAAAAAAACTTTGAAAAAAATTTTTTTTGGAAAAAAAAAAAAACTTTGAAAAAAAAAAAACTTTGAAAAAAAAAAAACTTTGAAAAAAAAATGGCGCCAATTTCCTGCGGTCCCGGCGCGCATGCGCTAGGCCCGCTCCGTCCCCCCCCCCTTCCCTGCTCCCAACGCGGGGCGGAAGGGGAAGCAACATGCAGCTCCTCTGCGGGCCCGCTCCCCCCCCCTGCTCCCAACGTGGGCCGGAGGGGGAAGCAACACACAGCTCCTCTGCGGGCCCGCTCCCCTCCCCCTTCCCTGCTCCCAACGCGGGGCGGAAGGGGAAGCAACATGCAGCTCCTCTGCGGGCCCGCTCCCCCCCCTGCTCCCAACGTGGGCTGGAGGGGGAAGTAATAATTAAATAATTCAGCTCCTCCAGCGGCCTGCTTCTCACCGCTTCCCTCCGCGGCCAGCTTCTCGCGTCCCCCACGAGCTCACCTCCCGTGCCTTCCTCACCCCCCTTCCCCCAACCCGCGCCCCCAAGCCCACCTCCCGTCCCAGGCAGCTGCCGCAGGGATATCGGGGGCAGGAGGAGCAAGCGTCCGGCGGCAACCTGCACCCACCCGGGTCAAGGTAAGTCACTGTCACTGTTAGTCACTGTCACCCAAGTCACTGTCACCCACCCACCCACTGTCACCCACCCACCCAGTCACTGTCACCCACCCACCCAGTCACTGTCACCCACCCACCCAGTCACTGTCACCCACCCAGTCACTGTCACCCTGTCACCCAGTCACTGTCACCCACCCACCCAGTCACTGTCACCCACCCACCCACTGTCAGTGTCACTGTCACCCACCCACCCAGTCACCCACCCACCCAGTCACTGTCCCACCCTGTCACTGTGTCCCACCCTGTCACTCTTCCCACCCAGTCACTGTGTCCCACCCCGTCACTGTCACCCACCCAGTCACTGTCACCCACCCAGTCACTGTCACCCACCCAGTCACTGTCATAGTCACTGTCACCCACCCAGTCACTGTCACCCACCCAGTCACTGTCAAGTCACTGTCACCCACCCAGTCACTGTCACCTACCCACCCACTGTCACCCACCCACCCAGTCACTGTCACCCAGTCACTGTCAAGTCACTGTCACCCACCCAGTCACTGTCACCCAGTCACTGTCAAGTCACTGTCACCCACCCACCCAGTCACTGTCACCCACCCACCCAGTCACTGTCACCCACCCACCCAGTCACTGTCACCCACCCACCCAGTCACTGTCACCCACCCAGTCACTGTCACCCTGTCACCCAGTCACTGTCACCCACCCACCCAGTCACTGTCACCCACCCACCCACTGTCAGTGTCACTGTCACCCACCCACCCAGTCACCCACCCACCCACCCAGTCACTGTCCCACCCTGTCACTGTGTCCCACCCTGTCACTCTTCCCACCCAGTCACTGTGTCCCACCCCGTCACTGTCACCCACCCAGTCACTGTCACCCACCCAGTCACTGTCACCCACCCAGTCACTGTCATAGTCACTGTCACCCACCCAGTCACTGTCACCCACCCAGTCACTGTCACCCACCCACCCACTGTCAGTGTCACTGTCACCCACCCACCCAGTCACCCACCCACCCACCCAGTCACTGTCCCACCCTGTCACTGTGTCCCACCCTGTCACTCTTCCCACCCAGTCACTGTGTCCCACCCCGTCACTGTCACCCACCCAGTCACTGTCACCCACCCAGTCACTGTCACCCACCCAGTCACTGTCATAGTCACTGTCACCCACCCAGTCACTGTCACCCACCCAGTCACTGTCACCCACCCAGTCACTGTCACCCACCTATCCACCCAGTCACTGTCACCCACCCAGTCACTGTCACCCACCCAGTCACTATCACCCACCTACCCAGTCACTGTCAAGTCACTGTCACCCACCCACCCACTGTCACCCACCCACCGAGTCACTGTCACCCAGTCACTGTCAAGTCACTGTCACCCACCCACCCAGTCACTGTCAAGGTCACTGTCACCCACCCACCCAGTCACTGTCACCCTGTCACCCAGTCACTGTCACCCACCCACCCAGTCACTGTCACCCACCCACCCAGTCACTGTCAGTGTCACTGTCACCCACCCACCCAGTCACCCAGTCACCCACCCACCCAGTCACCCACCCACCCAGTCACTGTGTCCCACCCAGTCACTCTTCCCACCCAGTCACTGTGTCCCACCCCGTCACTGTCACCCACCCAGTCACTGTCACCCACCCACCCAGTCACTGTCATAGTCACTGTCACCCACCCAGTCACTGTCACCCACCCAGTCACTGTCACCCACCCAGTCACTGTCACCCACCTATCCACCCAGTCACTGTCACCCACCCAGTCACTGTCACCCACCCAGTCACTGTCACCCACCCACCCAGTCACTGTCACCCACCCAGTCACTGTCACCCACCCAGTCACTGTCACCCACCCAAGGGGGAGAGTGATGTGAGGTGCAAGGGGGGGAGAGGGATGTGAGGTGCAAGGGGGGGAGAGGGATGTGAGGTGCAAGGGGGGGAGAGGGATGTGAGGTGCAAGGGGGGGAGAGGGATGTGAGGTGCAAGGGGGGGGAGAGGGATGTGAGGTGCAAGGGGGGAGAGAGGGATGTGAGGTGCAAGGGGGGAGAGGGATGTGAGGTTCAGGGGGGGAGAGGGATGTGAGGTTCAAGGGGGGAGAGGGATGTGAGGTGCAAGGGGGAGAGGGATGTGAGGTGCAAGGGGGCAGAGGGATGTGAGCTGCAGGGGGGAGGGATGTGAGCTGCAGGGGGGAGGGATGTGAGCTGCAGGTGGTGGTGGGATGTGTGTGGGGTGTAGGGGGGTATTGTGTGTTTGATGTGGAGGGGGGTATTGTGTGTTTGATGTGGAGGGGTGTATTGTGTGTGGGTGAGGGGGAGAGATGGGGGTATGAGAGATAGATGGGGAGTATCGCAATGGTTGATAGTGTTGGGTTCTGGGGGAGATATGAGGATGATGATGGGTGCTGGAGGAGAGATGATGATGATGATGATGATGATGATGATGATGATGATGATGATGATGATTTTACCCGTGCGGCCCAATTTATTTTTCCTTGGAGCAGTTCGGCCCTTCGCACTTTACGAGTTGTGCAGGCCTGGTTTAAATGAAGGCGATTTTAAACCGGCCCACTAAATAATTCAAACTAAGAGGAAAAAGATGTTTTTATAAACATTTTGTATCCCTTCAGAGCTGGTGTTCCTATAGCAACTTTGTTCTATTTACTCCAACAAAGTCGTGTCAGAGAGATAAGCTCTGTATGTATGTATGTATGTATGTATGTATGTATGGAGATACAGCAACAGGGCACTCACTTATGAAGCAAAACAACATTAATAGTAATGGGTGCATACCGTCCAAAACAGGTAAATGAAGAAGCAAAATGGGACAGGCACACCTATGCAGAAAGGGTGCTATTTAATGACTGAATGTTTCGGCTCATGCAAGAGTCTTTCTAAAGCTCAATTAAACAGTGATAGACTCAAACCAAATATAAGCTATACCTCACCCAGTGACCCCAGAATTGACTCCAAAAAAGTCAACCCCCAGTGACATTGCAGGAGTGACATGAAGATCTAGACTAGAGGATCCCAAAGTGAAAACACAGCGCGCGCGCGCACACACACACACACACACACACACACACACACACTTCCATGTTAAGGCAAAACCTGACACTCGTTTTACTGTTTTAACAAATCAATAGATATTTTTAAAATGTCACTGAGGGGCCAAATACATCATTAAAAAAGTTATTTGTGCTTTATCTTAGAAGTGAAATTTCGAACCTTTAACCCTTCTACTGCCAGAGAGGCCTGCAACGCAATACAACATCAATTTTTCTCCCTCTGCAATGGCTCAAAAGGAAGTTTGTAAGGAATTATGCTCATGCCACATTTAATCAGATATTACTGTACTCTGAGTTTCCTCTTGGCCCAGTGCAACATTGAAATCAACAGGCACCGCTAAACAATAGCCTTTCCTCTGGAAATCGCAGCAGACTCACAGCTGCAAACATGATCAGAGAATCGCCTTGTTTAACATCCGTCTCCATGGAGAATTGCAGATTTTCATAACACACAAAAATGGTCATGTTGGGAAAAAATAACAAACTTAATATGATAAATTCCTATTTACCACAGCTGATAAGGGATAACATGGATTTCTGCATCCATTAGAGGTGGTGGGCCCTAAAAAACTGACCAATCTTGAAAATTACCTCAATGTTAATATGGCTTTTATAAACCATTTTTTGTTTTCCTAGCGGTTATTCATTTATATCTAATTATTATTTTAAAAGGCCTGAGCTGTTTTCCATGCAGAGTTCAAAGAGTCTTATAAGACAAGCAGTCTTATCCTGAGCTCCGCTGATCAGGCTGTTTAAAGTCCAGTGATACAATTTGAGAGGGGATTAGTAGCCAAAATTAATTTTGGGTTTGGGCTCATTTTTTAGAAGAAAAATAAATAAATCGAACAGTTTAAAATACAATGGACAGTGGAAAAGCCACAGGAGGGGTGAAAACGGACAACTTATTGTACAGTATTGTGATAAAAGAAAACATTTAGCAGGAACTGCACCTTTAAGACTGCATTTATAGTAACCGCGACAATGTGCACCATGAGAACAAATCTGTGGAAGTCAATGAGGGCGGCCATAGTGCGCGCGGGCGACTGCACTGCAGAATTTTCAAGCTACAAACGAATTTGTTTTTTTTCGTGTGGCAGCCGCGTCACGACCACGTCACCGGTTCGGCCAATGAGGGTGAACCAGCCACACCTCAGACCTGTGCAGGGATCGCTCGAGCGATAGGTACGTGCAATGCCACAAGCTCCCTCGCGAGCCTACTATAATCTCAGCCTTAGGCTGTGCTGATAGTGCCGGCGACGGCACGCTATGGTCGCTGGAAAAATAAAATTGAGATGACTTCCAGCGACCGCGACCATGCTGTCGCGCCACGCTTACTATAAGCGCACGCAACGGCAGCAATGCATGTTTTGATGCAACGTCACGTCACTGTCACCGTCGCTATAAGCGCAGCCTACGTCTCTCATCGTTTCCAAGGTTTATGTCAAAGCAATTTCAAAAACAAACCTGACATAAAGGCCCAGATCCACAAAAGGGTGGTAAAGTTTAGCACACCTTTAATCCCATTTATCTGATCTGGGCCTTAGCGCCAATGCATCGCTCCAATTTTGCATTGTGTGTCAGTAGGAGGCGTTAGGGAGACATTAGATGACAGAGATTATATAATAATAATATTTTTTATCTTATACCGTATTTCCTTGATTCTAAGGCACCATCGATTGTAAGACGCACTATTGATTTAATTACAGTTTTCGGGGGGGGGGAAGAAAACACTACCACATATGATTAATTCACTGATTAAGCCCCACACGTGTTCCTGCAGGAATATCTAAAAAAAATAAATTTAGAGGTCCTTAGTGAAGGGAGTTTGGAATCAATCCTTTACTTACAAGGTCTATCTTTGTCTTTATAGTCACATGTCAATGTACTGAATGCTATAGCTGAAACTGTCATAGATGAATCCAGTGCCGTTGGTGCTGTGTTTGTGCTTCATGAAAAGGAAACTCTACCAACCCAGGTAAAAACAGAATATACAAAGAGGAAAAACTAAAAAAAAAAAAAAAAAAAAAATCATCAAGTACTAATAGGTCACAAATCCTCGTGATGGGGCAAAAGATCAGTGTAATGAATTGAGGTGTGCAAAAAAACTGTCCAAAGTTCCTTCACAAAATGTTAAGCGTTTTACCCCAAAATTGAACTACATGTGAAATGTTTAGCCAAGTCTCAAAGGGCCAATAAGGTTGCCAGATAAGTATTCATCTAAATACTGTATCACCAGATATTTATTAAAAACATGGTGTTTGACTTAAGGGAAGGAATGCTGAACAAAGATATATATATATATATATATATATATATCTAGACTTACTGTCCCTGCTGCCAAATAAAGCTATACAAATTCTCCAGCAGCCCCCCCTTTTTCAAAGACATCGATTCTAAGACATCTCCCGATTTCAGACATGTTAAAATGTGAATAAAAGATGTGTCTTAGAATTGAGGAAATACGGTATATCCCTGATATTGTATGCAGCACTGTACATATAATCAGTCCCTGCCCCGTAGAGTTCACAATCTAATTTTGGTGCCTGAAGCACAGGGAGACTTGCACATGACACCGCAATTTGAACTGAGACACTCCTTTACCTATTATAATGGGACCAGTTAAAAGTCTCCCCTAAAATAAAAATTATTTTCTGCCCTATAAAAAAAGAAATATATATTTTTTCGGGTCCTGCTAATTGGGTTAATCAGATTTAGCTTTTTGACTTAATATGGCATCTTCTTTTTTTTAAAGGAATTAACTGACAATTTGCTTGTAGACCAAAAGGTCCTGATCCACAAAAGGGTGCTAACTTTTACACGCCATTCATATCAATGGGAGTAAAGGTATGATGCTAAAGTTTAACACCCTTTTGTAGACCTGGACCAAAGTCTGATCACAACAGAGATTAGGTAAATATTATAAAAAACAAAGCATTTGGGAAAGATTCCACAAGCACCTACATTGAATCCAGTAAACATATCACTGCCATTCCTTCGTTCCGGTTCTAAGGCAGATTGCCCTCAGCAATGAAAAGTACTAAAGACAGGTAGTACTGTACTAATAATTAGATAATTTCTTTCTTAAATGGCACTGAAGCCGTAGAAATCTATTTTAGCATAATTTTTTTTAAACTCAATGCTTCCATGGGAAACGTTTGGGAGGGTTTTTACAATCTGTAACTAACACCTTTTGCTGAGAAGTCTGTTTGAAAAAACTCAAACCTACAGGTAAATTGTTTGTGCTGTAGTAATTATGATGCTATTAGCATCATTCATTTTACAGGGTACCAATAAGTTAAAAAAAAAAATTCTTTGAGGAGCAGTTCCACAGTGCCGGTCTCAAAAAAAAAAAATGTTTAAACAACCTTATCTGTGAAATTAGCTTTCATTGAAAGATTTAATCCCCCTTAAAGTAACAGTCCAAGCTGCTGTATGTGGATCAATACAATCCACACAATGATAAGTAATTAGCTAAGTTGCCGATCGATCCATTCTCCTGTTATCAATCGGTGAAGATTCTGCTTCGGGGTTCACTAAATGGCCGTCAGTGCAGCAGAAGACGACCAAAGATGCAAAGTTCTGTGTGGAAGATCATGTGACCAGACAGTCACTAGATACAATTGGTGCACTGCTAGAGAGGGCAGGGCTCAAAAAGGGGTGTGGCAGAGCCTGTTTCAGAAGAGGAAGGGGATGTGAATTTGTAAATGGTTGCTATAGAAACAAAAATGTTTGTTACATTATAATACATTAAAAATGTCATTTAGAGTTGTTTAAAAAAAATGCTACATGTATTTTCTCATAGTACAAAACTGATTTAAACACACATGTAGGATATTGCTTGGTCTGCAGCTTTAAAGTAACTGTTTTACTTATTTGTATCTTGTGAAAAACAAATACAGCTCAACCCCCTTATAATGCTGTTCTTGGGGTCCAAAGAATCCCATTGTGTTATAAGTGGATCGCGTTAGAAATAAGGTAAAATTGTATGCATTGTACAATAAAGTATTTAAGATACCAATAATCGTGTTGTAAAGTATTCATAAATATGAAAATTGGGAGCCACGCTTGCATTGCGTTATAAGCAGATTCACATTATATTGGATCGCATTATAACGGGGTTGAGCTGTATATGTTTTATTCTCCAGGGACACTGAATTCAAGCATATCAACTGCTCCTGTTGATCTGTTTGACTAACAGAGGCTGCATAGGCCGCGCTTATAGTGACGGCGACGTGACCGATGACGTCACGCGTTGCCATTTGCAAAAGTTGTGTTTAGGTTTTGGGTGGCAGCCAGCAACGTCATAAAAGGGGAGGGTAGAGGGACGGAGAAGCTCCCGATTGGCCGCAAGGAGAGACTGACGCCCCCAAAAAATCAAATAACAGTGATTACCAGCTTTCTGGTAGCACTGTCGCTATCGCATGCACTATAAGCGCACGCGACGGCAACAATGTATTTGTTTTGCCGCGACGGCACCGTCGCTGGCACTTTAAGCGCAGCCATACTTTGCAAACAATTGGCAAAAACAATCAAACTCAAAACTGACAAAAATCTCCTCACCAAAAAACACTAGATAAAGATTATAAATCCCTCCCACAGCTTTTACCCTGGAAAAGTTAAAGTTTTAACCTATTTGTTTATAGTTTTTTTAAAGGTGTTAAATCAGTTCCATTTAACCTATTAAACGTGTCACTGTCCTTAGTTCAGTTTTAAGTCACAACGCTGAGGCTTCTATCTTAATTACACAGGTGGAGCTAAGAATACAACATCAACAGCATAAGAGATAAGAATCTAGTGGAAAGGTCACTTGTAGTGTAAATACAAACTAGTTATGTTATACCCGAGATCTGCATATAATTCCGGATTATTGTTATTACTATGGTACCTAGTGTCCCGTCATCTAAAGAAGCTGAAAAGTAAACAGCAAATATCAAACATTCCCTACAATAGTTAGTATATTTAATGAAAATTTCAATAGTAATAATAATAATAATAATAATAATGTACCCTGTACTGGTTGGATCCTTCTTTTGCGAGGTCAAAAGGGGTCAGACAGGCGAAATATGATGTACACACATTTTAGCCTGCAATGCACTGCTGACCTCATTTAACCACTGCACAAATTCACGAACACAAACCGATACGTGCATAGATACATACACTGATAAACTGATCCATCGATACACAATGATACACACACAGCTAAATCGATACACAAGCAAGAAAACACAGCTAAATCAACATACACACACACGCGCTTTTGATAAAACTGATACACAAGCATACACACGGATAATGATACACACACACACACCGATACACAGATACACAGATTCACACGCAGACACGCTCGCTGATAAACCAATACACAAACAAACACGCTGATAAAGCGATACATACACATAGTGTACCCAGACACGCTGATAAACCAGTACACACACACACACACAAATATATACAGATCTGCACACGCACACTCAGAGATACAGATAGACCCCCACATAAATCAGTGATGTTTCTGTAGTGTAATACGTGCCACAAACATAAGGAAAGAAAAATCAATTCATCTCTAAACTTCAATAAATAATTCTGCTTTATACAAAGAAATTATAGAAAAAAAGCCACATCTATCCAGTCAGTATTCCAGCCCCAAAGAATTTCATACTCCCTAGTTTCTATTGATCAAAAAATAGCAACCCCACAAACATTACCACAACATGTATGCTTATACAGTATACTGTACACACTGCTGATAGTGCAAGCTTGGGATGTGTCTGGGGCTGTCCCGCTACTGCTGATCAACCACTTAGTTGTATTTATTTAATCATCATCATTTACACGTGTGATCAAGTTATTGGTGTATAATGAGTTATCGGCCTGCTACATTATCGTGCGTAAATAGATGTTAATGTCTGATATGCCGATTACTGTCTTGTCAATCCGTTGCACTGTACTGCGCTTTGAAGCATGTTGGTGCATTAGAAATAAATGAAGACTAGAAGAACGGTACATTGAGATTCCTTTGCAATGCGTGGCTGGCAGCAAAAGGCTTAGATTTGGGTGAGCAATTTTAAAAACAAACAATAATTACCCTAATAACAATGGATGAAGTCCCTATAAAAAAAAGTAGCGGTGCTTTCTCTATAGGCATTAAACATTAAGGGATGTCCCTTTATAGGGTTAGTACAATATTACAAACTATAATAGACGTCATTTAATAGGGTGTGCACAATATTATAAACATTGAGGGATAGCATCCTACAGAGCTTGTACAATATTATAAACATTGAGCGATGTCGTCTTATAGGGTTTGTACATTATTATAAACATTGAAGGAAGTAATATATTAATAAGGAAGAGTGTTCAACTAAATCCTTTTATATTAAAAAAAAGAATAAAAGGATAATCCCTGTGTAGCCTGAGGGGGCAGATGATTTGTGCAAGAGGGCGATACTGCTTGTATCAGGGATCCCATGCAATGCCAGTATGAGAATACCACTGACGCCTGTATGGGGAAGTGATATGCACTGAGGACTGAAGCAGTGCATGCACATGTTGGTAGTGAGTACCCGTCAGGGTTGCACATGTTGGTAATGAGTACCCGTCGGGGTTGCACATGTTGGTAGTGGGTACCCGTCGGGGTTGCACATGTTGGTAGTGGGTACCAGTCAGGGTTGCACATGTTGGTAGTGGGTACCAGTCAGGGTTGCACATGTTGGTAGTGAGTACCAGTCGGGGTTGCACATGTTGGTAGTGGGTACCAGTCGGGGTTGCACATGTTGGTAGTGGGTACCAGTCGGGGTTGCACATGTTGGTAGTGGGTACCAGTCAGGGTTGCACATGTTGGTAGTGGGTACCAGTCAGGGTTGCACATGTTGGTAGTGAGTACCAGTCAGGGTTGCACATGTTGGTAGTGAGTACCAGTCAGGGTTGCACATGTTGGTAGTCGGTACCAGTCAGGGTTGCACATGTTGGTAGTGGGTACCAGTCAGGGTTGCACATATTGGTTATGAGAAACTGTCATGTTGGTAGCGAGTACCCGTTAGGGTTGCACATGTTGGTAGTGGGTACCTGTTTTCAGTTGCACATGTTGGTTATGAGAAACTGTCATGTTGGTAGTGGGTACCAGTCAGGGGTGCACATGTTGGTAGTGGGTACCAGTCAGGGTTGCACATATTGGTTATGAGAAACTGTCATGTTGGTAGTGAGTACCCGTTAGGGTTGCACATGTTGGTAGTGGGTACCAGTCAGGGTTGCACATGTTGGTAGTGGGTACCAGTCAGGGTTGCACATGTTGGTAGTGGGTACCAGTCAGGGTTGCACATGTTGGTAGTGGGTACCAGTCAGGGTTGCACATATTGGTTATGAGAAACTGTCATGTTGGTAGTGAGTACCCGTTAGGGTTGCACATGTTGGTAGTGGGTACCTGTTCTCAGTTGCACATGTTGGTTATGAGAAACTGTCATGTTGGTGGTGAGTACTATCAGGGTTGCACATGTTGGTAGTGGGTACCTGTTCTCAGTTGCACATGTTGGTTATGAGAAACTGTCATGTTGGTGGTGAGTACTATCAGGGTTGCACATGTTGGTAGTGGGTACCTGTCAGTACAGTACATGTTAGTATTGAGTACCTGTCAGTGCAGTACATGTTAGTAATGAGAATCTGTCAGTGCAGTATATGTTAATATTGAGTATCTGTCCGTACAGTACATGTTAGTATTGAGTATCTGTCAGTGCAGTATATGTTGGTATACAGTATCTGTCAGTGCAGTACGTTAGTAGTAAGTACATGCTGTAAGTGTACATGTTTGTAGTGAGTACCTATCAGTACACATGGTACATACAGAATTGGTACCTGTCAGTGAATGTTGGCAGTGAGTACATGTTGGTAGTGAGTATCTGTCAGTGTATGTTGGTTGTGAGTACCTGTCAGTGTATGTTGGTAGTGAGTACCTGTCAGTGTATGTTGGTAGTGAGTACCTGTCAGTGTATGTTGGCAGTGAGTGCCTGTCAGTGTATGTTGGCAGTGAGTACATGTTGGTAGTGAGTATCTGTCAGTGTATGTTGGTAGTGAGTGCCTGTCAGTGTATGCTGGCAGTGAGTGCCTGTCAGTGTATGCTGGCAGTGAGTGCCTGTCAGTGTATGCTGGCAGTGAGTGCCTGTCAGTGTATGCTGGCAGTGAGTGCCTGTCAGTGTATGCTGGCAGTGAGTGCCTGTCAGTGTATGCTGGCAGTGAGTGCCTGTCAGTGTATGCTGGCAGTGAGTGCCTGTCAGTGTATGCTGGCAGTGAGTGCCTGTCAGTGTATGCTGGCAGTGAGTGCCTGTCAGTGTATGCTGGCAGTGAGTGCCTGTCAGTGTATGCTGGCAGTGAGTGCCTGTCAGTGTATGTTGGCAGTGAGTGCCTGTCAGTGTATGCTGGCAGTGAGCGCCTGTCAGTGTATGCTGGCAGTGAGCGCCTGTCAGTGAGTACCTGTTAGCAGTAAGTGCCTGTCAGTGTATGCTGTCAGTGAGCGCCTGTCAGTGTATGCTGGCAGTGAGCACCTGTCAGTGAGTACCTGTCAGCAGTAAGTACCTGTCAGTGTATGCTGGCAGTGAGCACCTGTCAGTGAGTACCTGTCAGTGAGTACCTGTCAGCAGTAAGTACCTGTCAGTGTATGCTGGCAGTGAGTAGAAGCCAGGGCTCCTCTCTGTACATCCTCTCCGCTCCGCTGTTGAACACATCTGCCGCTCTCTCCCCCTCCACTCGGCAACCACCACACGTCACGTGACCTCTCAAGTTTACGGCCCCGCCCCCTCTCCACGTGCAGGGTGTGTAGCTGCCCCGGGGGGAAGCGCTGGACCAGGGTGGGGGCGGGGAAAGAAGCCGAGGCGCTCAGCCAATGGGAGCCCAAAGGGTTAGGGGCGGGGAGACGAACACAGACACACAGGAGCTTGGCCAATGGCAGCAAGGACAATGTGGGGGCTAGGTCGCGGGCAATGCGGCGCGTGCATGAGCTCGCGCGCTGGCACGAGACGAGAGAAACGCTCGTTCCCACCTTTTTTTGTGTGTTGCGTTTAACCCCTTTCGCGCCATTTTGTATTTTGTGTGAAAGCTCTAATTAAAATTATAATAAACCCAAAGAAATGTGGAAGTGATTAATTCTCTTCAATGTTGCTCAGGAAATCCTGGGCAGAGGAGCTTTTAGTACACAAGTTCAGCTGTAACTACATTCATATTAATAACTGTATATATCATATATTTTGAAATTAAATGGCTAAGAGATCAGAAAAAATCATAATTTGTTAGCACAGTTTATTATTAATAACACGATTACAATATATATGTTGGAATACATTATTTTTATCACTGATGTCATACACTTCAAATTAACACCTTTCAAGTGTACAGGTATATTTTTTTTAATTTGGTATTTATTTGTCATTAATATTTTTCAAAAATTCCCTTCATTATGAGGATGTAATCCTTCATTCTTATCACAATATCTGCTGCAGACATCTTTGTCTTCAGTGGATCAAAGTACTATAAGAAATAGCAAAAATAATAATAAATGTTCTGTATGTATGTCCTAACCCTAAGCAGTAGCAGCATGTTTCCTATTTCATATCGGATGAAAAATGTAAACTTTTGTGTTTCTCCCTTAAAAAATGTCCCTCGTGTCTTTTGAAATCCGCTGAAGTTGAAGAGGTCTTTCATATTTTTTTGATAGCATAGCTCACCAAAAAAAACAATAATTTATACGTTGGCCAATAAGGCAGCGTTAATGTTAGCAGAACAACACAAACCTTTTAAATATGGTGTGAAAAAGGCATAAAGACTTGAAGCTGCATTTGCAGCATCTTAAACATGGCGGCATTGTGCCTAATATTAATATTTAATCCTTTTAAATAATGGAGCAAAGCTCTTTAGACCTCATACAACTCTACAAAGACTAAGATCATTCTGTAAAGTGCTGCATATTGTTTTCACTAATATAATATTATACATGCCGACATCCCTTTGCCATTAAAAAAGGTAATTTGTCATTAAAAACGTATTTGTAGTCAGTAGTACCCCATAACCATCATTACATTTTGGGGCCTGTGTACTGTGTTGTATCCCCAGTGTTAGAATTATTTCTGCTGGTAGATAATTGACTAGTTTTATTGTATTCAACATTGAGGCATTAAACCAAAACAATGGCTGCTTCTGCCACTGACTAGTGCATTGTGTAAATCCCACTTCGCCAGTTCTGTGAAATTACGTTGATGTCTGGGACACCTGGACCGTACTGTGTTACAAGGGACGTGATCAAAGTGATAACATGGAGACTTTCAGTTCATAATATGTTTTTTCAATGTAACCCCCATTCAATGGGGTTACCAGTTTGTTGCAAGGGGCAGGGTTGCTGCCTCTCCTGGTTTGACCTGGAGACTCCGGGCTCCGCTAACCAATCTCTGGGTTTATATTTAAAATCTCCAGGTGAGGTGCGCAAACTGGGGGGCGGCAGCGGGAAAAGAGGACAAAGGACCGCCACAGAGAGGCTCAGGGCGGCAGTCAGAGTAGTTGGAGGGCAAGAGCAAAGCAGGGCAACAGGGGAGGATAGCCAGGGACGAGCACGGCCCAGCGGTCCGATCTGGAAGTATTCACTGATGTCTCGGGCAGCATCTCCCTATGCATGCTCCCTTCAAAATGGCTGCAAAATTTCAAATGGCATTGTGTTGCCATGACAACGGGACATCACGTGACGGCGCCGTGCAGCGTCACGTTGCCATGGCACTGCCGCATTGCCATGACACTGCTGCATTGCCATGACAACATGATATCATGATGTCTCATGGCGCAGTGACATCATGTGATGGCGTCGCATTGGCATGACAAAGGGACATGTGAAGTCGCGCAGCCATTTTGACGGGAGCATGCAGGGGGCGATACTGCAGCCAGAGAAAGTAAGACAATTAAGTATATAAATAAACTTTAAAAAAAAAAAAAGTCTCCGGGTTATCGTTCAGCAGAAGGTGGCAACCCTGGCAAAGGGTTAATAGAGCAGTATATGTTAGTATATGCTGCCATCGGGATACTGATGTCACAGGGCAGTATATAGGATAGGAGGAAAGTTCTGGAAGGCTAGGTTCCTGGAGGATAAGAAGAGAGGAGCCTCAGGAAGGAGAGATAGGGATTAGGTAATAAGAGAGATCACGCCCCCTTTGTTTGTTATGTTACAGATAGGGACAACGGAAACACACAGGTCCCAGAGAGAGGTGGGATAGACACGCCACAGAGGCCCACATGCAGAGAGCTCCCGGGTGTAAGCCGAACAGCTCTACAGGTGGATCCACATATGGTCTCTTCAACTTGTATGGAAGTGGCAGTTCCCTATCAGGAATGATGTATATTCTTTACCTGCACAGACCCCGGGCAGGATGCAAGTATGGGCCCAAAGTTAACTGGGTATAACCAGAGTTGCCACCTTCTAGTGACGGCCACCCAGAGATTTTTTACCGCTTACCTTCAACGGTGTCTCCTGGAATCTTCCCCCTTCTCTTTAACTCTTCCCAATATGGCTGCGCAGCATCACATAACGCTGTGTTGTCATGACAATGGGACGCTACGTGACGTCAAGTTGCCATGGCAACGGGACACCTTATGGCGCATAGGCATCACGTGGGGTGCCGCATTACGTCATGATGTCACGTAGCATCTCGTTGTCATGGCAACGTACGTCACGTAATGCGTATACGTCACGTAGCGTTCCTGTTGGCATGGCAACACGGGCCATTTGGCGATGTGCGGCTATATTTAGAGAGCATGCCGGGAGACGCTGTCCGCCCAGGGTTCCCGCCACCCGGAGGTTTACTAGGTAAACCCGTAGCCCAGAAATACGAGGCCGAAATCCGTAGTCTTTGAGTGAAACCTGGAGTCGTGGCAACCCTGGGTATAACGGACGTTACTCCAAAGGGGGGCCGGGTCGAATACAAGTACCAGCCAAGTATATGCACCTCCCTCTGAGTGTTAAGACTGGGAACCTAGGGAAGTACTGTGTCATGAGGAACAAAGAGTGATGTAAAGCAACGAACAACTATGTCAGCTATGTTGTGTATGTGTGTGAGGTGTCCCCACATCTGGGGACCTGAATAAAGATTGAGTTGAACTACAAAAGTTCCTGGCACTGGTCATTTTCACCCTTGCTACGTCATCACCCAGCCGTTTGAATCCATCACCCTGAAATGAGGTAAGCTATGTCGAGCAGCCAAATATTACACACCAATGTAATCTCCCTAGAAGCGGGCAGGGAGGGTTATTTATTTATACAATGTTTTACCAGGACGTAATAAATTGAGAGTTACCTCTCGTTTTCAAGTATGTCCTGGGCACAAAGTTATGATGACATGTTACAAATACATAGTTACATTAAGTGAACAGGGTTATACATTATATATAAAGACATTGCATGAACAGTTAAAGATAAAGTAAGTTATTGGCGTATGAAACAGTTACAGACCACATTCAAATGTGAGACAGCTTTAGTTTATAAAGATTTAGGCAGAGATTATACTACCTACGCGGCCGCGCGCGAATGAGCCCACGACGCGCGCACTCCTGCAGCCCCAGCGATCTGTGAACTTGGCTGCCGGAGATTGGGGAGGCGATGCGGGGGTGTGGCGGAGGCGTCATGAAGCTGGTTCGCCCTCATTGGTTGAACCAGGTCATGTGACGCTGACGTCACGCGGCAGCCGTCTGAAAAGACAAAAAAATGTTGTCTTCACAAATAGCTGCCACGTCAACGCGCTACATCGCCGGCAGGCGCGCTGGCACTTGGCTAACTGCAATAGCCAACTATGGAAGTGTGCTTGATGGGTGCGCGCACACAAGCGTGCACGTAGCGACTCAGCTACTATAAACTGGGCCTTATACTGGTGGTGGTTTTGAGAGTCTCAAGTAGGCTGTTCCAGTTGTGGGGTGCACGGTAAGTTTCAAAACAACAATAAACAATTATTTTTTCTAAAGAACAAGAAGACCACTTAATCTTTCAAACTGTAATATACCTGTAATAAACACAGATTACTGTATGCAAACCTTTGCATTTAATTGTATACAAACGCATAGAACTGAAGAGGAGGAGAATTCCTTGGGACACAAAAATGCTGAAATACCAGTAAACCCTTAGTTACTAACAAAGCTTATTTTATTAGGGTCTTTGGATGGTTTGAGTAAAGGGGGGGAGGCCTCTCATGCCAAATAAAATCTTTGGTATGGTAGATAAAATGAATGTTTTTTGCAGGGCTCAATCTCTCACTGGAATTCCATATCTGGTCGCTATGTTTAGTTTTCACCCTCATTGAGCCATGTCCGTCTGCGGGCGCCCGCGCACGCCACCACACAAAGCAGTCAGCGGGACATGGAGATAACATCTGCAGAGATATGTATTGGACAATAAAAAATTCCTTGGGATGAACTGTGATCAGAGGCTTGTGTGCCTGTGCTTTTCATTTCTATTATTATAGTTGATTCGGCAACATAGTCTGCAGCGCGGTACAGAAGGGGAGCAGAACTATTTCTCTACTCCTGTATCTGAACTGGTTCAGGAAACTCATTACAGCTTATACGGTATATCTGTAGCCCTGGTAGGTTTTGGGCTATTATTCTGTCCTCCTCCTGGCAGCAATCCTTGGTAAGGGCAGGTTTGCCAGGAGTAATCATGGGGTTTCCCCACACCTTCTGCAGCTCAGTGAGTCACAGAGATGGTAGTGCAATCAGGCCTGGTGTCCATTCGGGGGCAAGGGGCTGGTTCTTACTGGATCTGTACTTAATGAACTGTACTTCCTGATTTAGATCCGTTGTCTCTACCTTTGAGAGAGACTGGTTTACTGAAACCAAGCTGTCAGAGCTCTGGCAATTTGAGGCCCTCCTTTAAAGGAGTGGAGGGAAACCATTTCCTCTTATTCTTGTCTTCAGGAATCTACATCCACCCCCAAATACATACAACCCTCCATCCCCAAATACATACAAAACCACCCCCCCCCCCAAAAAAAACCCCAAACACATACAAAACTCTCCCCACCCCCCAAATACATACAGAAACCCTACCCCCAAATACATAGACCCCCCCCCCAATACATTTTACCACCCCCCAAAACATCCTAAAGGTGAAGACCTGAGTGAGGAGCAGGTATTCAGTGTAAGCTGTGCACTGCTGTGATTCAGAGAAGAAAACTGAATAAAGAGAACCTGTGTTTTATTATACTTTTGGCCTGAGAGTGAAGTCTATTGGGAAGAAGGGAAATAGATTCTCCTGCAGAGACTTCTCCCAATACACCTGGGGGCTGCAAGGGATGGAGACGCTGCACCTGTGAGTACGATTCGGGCAAGACCCCCAGAAGCCTGTCCTGTCATTCCCCTATAACACCATGTGGGAGACTCGGGGCCTCCTGTTACCAGTAGGTTTGCACCACACTCAAAGTAGTAACCAGAGCAAGTTTCCCCGAGATAGGCCCTATGTGAGATTGGGGAGGCGGGGGGTGTTGGTGTCAGTGAGGAAGGCCCGCAGCCAGAGTTTGCTACCACTCCGGGTTTGACCCAGAGACTACGGGTTTTGCCCACGTATCTCCGGACTACGGGTTTACCTTGTAAACCTCTGGTTGGCGGTGTGCGGTGGCGTCCTTCTGGCATCCTCGACTGCCTCTCCCCCTGCAACTCCTGTCAATATGGCTGGGTGGTGTCAAATGGCGCCGCGTTGCCATGACAACAGGAACGCAACGTGACGCCACAGCATCCCTTGACACCTGTTGCTATGACAATGGGACGCTACATGACATCACGCGGCGTCGTGTTGCCATGACAACGTGAAGTCTCATGATGCCTCAGTGCCATAAGGCGTCCTGTTGTCTTGGCAACTTGACGCCACTGATCGGGATACTGATCCCAATGAGAAAGACTAATCTCAGAAGCGGCCTAGTTGAAATGGACTATAAAGGATGCTATACATGACATGGCCAATGTTTTTATGTAGAAAAGTTCCTGGCGCCCATCATTCTTCCATCTATTTCCAGCCTGCATGGATCCAGCACTCTGACAAGGTATGAGAGACTAAGCACAGCCATGTATATAAGGCCTCGTCCAGGGTGGAAACAGGCGCGCTGGCGCTCTAGCGCTGCGCCTTGCGCCGGCAGTGCTCCTGGCCGGCTAGGTGCGCACGCGTCTGGGTGTACGGCCCCGACTTCACGGAGCTGGTTCACCCTCATTAGGCGAACCGCTCACGTGACGCGCTTGCGAGCGGCAAAATCAATTTTGCTTGCTCGGCAAGCGGCTGAGCGCCGAGCAGGCGCACCCCCCCTGCTCACGCAGGCCACGTGCATTGTCGCAACGTGTCCAGGGTGAGCGCGCGCGCCCGCTCAGCACCACCCTGGACGAGGCCTTATCCATCTGATCTAAATTCCGTTTAGAGCCGAGCAAGGAGGGTTACACATCATATGTACGGATTCACAGAACGACCTTCAGAACAGGGACTTCTAATGCCTTCAAAATTATACTGTATGCGCAGCACTGCATACCTTGTTAGGTCTATTTGGGCAAAAAAAAAAATGTGTTTTAAGTGGTTTGTAGGCCTCTCTGGCGCTTAAGAAGGGATTTTTTTGGCACAACATGAAAAAACAAAATGATAACGATAGACGAAGGACTGAAAAACAGCCAGGTAGTGGAGTGATAGAAATGACAGCGGTGCTTTTTATGTATTCTCATACAAATTGCAATGCTCCACTACACTTTATTTTCTCTGACAGACTTAACAAGTTCTGTGCCAGAAAAAAAACCTGGAATGTGTAAAAATTTGTCTGGAGAAAAAAAAGTGTGCTATAACCTGGGAAACAAGCCCAGCAGCCAGATGAGGTATTCGTAATTCCTCACGACATTATAACCTCTGAAATGTAAATCTTTGGCCAAAATATCTTGTGTTACTCCAAACCTATTGATTCACTTTAAAGTGTGATTTATTAAAGATGGGTGCTATCAAAGTGTATGGGGGGGGAAATGATTCTCACTGATATCAGAATAAGTGACATGTGAGATGGCCGTCCCTTGGCATACCTTCGGTAAAACGCTGCCTAGGGGCGGCAGGTCTAGGGGGCGGAAAAAAGGAAAATGTAGCAGTGCTGCTGCTTTCCCTTAACATATGTATGTTTGAAGCAGGGGGTCTCCGGAGCTGGACCACATCATTTAGGCTCCAGGCACCCTCTACTTCCTGAGATACTTACCTCCATAGGGGGTGCCGGTATGGAGTGTGTGTGTTTGTGTGTAAGTAGCAGTGTGTGTGTGTGTGTGTGTGTGTGTGTGTGTGTGTGTGTGTGTGTGTGTAAGTAGGAATGTGTGTGTGTAAGTAGGAATGTGTGTGGGTGTGTGGGAGTGTGTGTGTTTGTGTATGTAAGTGGGAGAGTGTGTGTGTGTAAGTGGGAGAGTGTGTGTGTAAGTTTGAGTGTGAGTGTGTGTGTGTGGGGGGGGGTAGAGTGTGTGTGTGTGTGTGTGAGTGAGAGAGTGTGTAAGTGGGAAAGTGTGTGTGCGTGTAAGTTGGAGAGAGAGTGTGTGTGTGTATAAGTGGGAGTGTGTGTTTGAAAGTAGGAGTGTATGTGTTGTTTGTGTGTGTCTAAGTAGCAGTGTGTGTGTGTGTGTGTGTGTGTGTGTGTGTGTGTGTGTAAGTAGGTGTGTGTGTGTGTGTGTGTAAGTGGGAGTGTGTGTGTGTGTGTGTGTGTGTGTGTGTGTGTGTGCGTGCGTGCGTGTGTGTGTGTGCGTGCGTGCGTGTGTGTGTGTGTGTGTGTGTAAGTGGGAGAGTGTGTGTAAGTGGGAGAGTGTGTGTGTGTGTAAGTGGGAAAGTGTGTGCCTGTGTAAGTGGGAGAGTGTGTGTGTGTGTAAGTGGGAGAGTGTGTGTAAGTGGGAGAGTGTGTGTGTAAGTGGGAGAGCGTATGTGCGTGCACGCGCAAGTGGGAAAGTGTGAGGGGGAGCGTAAGGCAGAGAGTGAGGGGGGAAGAGTGATGGGGTGACGGGAGGGAGGGGAGAGAGATGGGCAACGGGAGAGGGGGGGGGGAGAGAGAGACGGGGGTAAGGGTTGGGGTTCCAAGAATTCCAAAATTGAATTCTGGGGTTCCCCAAATAAAAAAAGGTTGAAAACCACTGGCCTACTGGGTCAACCAATGTGTGTGAATGGGAGAACTTGGCTTTTAAGGAGACTGATCCTACAGACGTCTATGGAACAATTTGTTTGTAGGAGGATGAACCTTGTTTTTAACAGGCTGATAATATATAAATCTATGGGGGTATATGATGTGTGTGAGTGATCTTCACTTGTAAGAGTGTGACCCTATAAAAGTCTACGAGACAACTAATGTCTGTAGGGGAGCGGGTCTGACAGGGGAGATGTCTAGTGCCCCTGTCTATAGCCTTCCACTGGCCTCAACACTATAAGTCCTGATAGGAACAGTAGCAAAAAAGAAAAAAAGAAAGAAAGCAGCGCACTGCTGAGAGCCAGGTGGTATAAAAATCTTTATTCAGCAATAAACATCACCCATGGAGGTGTGCAGCCTCCTACGCGTTTCAGACACAAAGTCCTTTAACACTCCTTGTTTCTTTCTTTTTTTGCTACTGGACATCTTTATCAGCGGCTGGACACACCATTATAGACTCGTGGAGGCTCAGAGAGTGGGTAAGGTTTAGCCAAGATTTTATTAATTAAAGACCGTCTTATGATATATTGTGCGTTATGGACAGTTATTAATTCCAGGATGTGCTATATATGTATTCCTCCAATGAGATGACATCAAGGTGATTTATTATCACTTTTGATTGTTCTCTCCAGGAGATGTGATATCCATGGATTACTGGTCACTCACACTAGATACTGTACGCCACCCACTCCATACTAGAGTCATATTCCAGAGTTCTATTCACAAATATTATTGATGACAACGTCGTGATATTCCTAAATTAATTGGAGCACCCAATGCCCTATATATATATTCGAACTTTCCTGATAGAAACAGGCAGTGTTGGGGTTAAACTCCTGCACAGGGCCTAGCCTGCAGTTGCTCCTGGATAGCTACAATGTTGTCATATCCAGGGGCAGGCCTAAACCGGAAGTTTAGAGTGTCATACCTGGGGAGGGTACTGACTGGGTCACATGCAGATGGTGTGATGCCTGTTATGGAGCAGGGTTACAAGCCCCTACCCCGGGTATAAAAGCTGACACTTCACCAAATTGTGGCGGTGTGTGTCTTCCCTCCCTCAGTGGAGTGGGAGTGATTCCCCTTGCACCATCAGGGGGCGAGGGAGCTAAGGAGGGGCTCTTGGGGCCTCAAGTGGGGGGCGGGGGGGTGTGTGCTACATATATGCTTGTGAATCTGTGGGTTATTGATTACTTTTAAAAATGACTTAACTTACTGCTGTAAGAGAAAATGTATCGGGATGAGACATGTGTGATTGAGCGCTTATTTTAAATTTTATTTCGAGATGAAAAGCAAAAGTATTTGATTTTCTTTGCTTTTGACTTGAATGAGAAGGTGTTTTCCAGTCTTGTAAGATGTCATATGAAGTTATCGAGTAGCACCGCTTAGTAAATATGGGCCTGAATCCTTGTAGTCGTGATACCTTTTAATAAAAACTCTATAATTCTTTATAGATAAAGTGTAGTGTACAGAGCTTCTGAAACCTTACAGTATTCAAGTTACTGTATTCGTTAAGATATTTATGAGGTTTGGATAGCTCTGTACATGCGAAGAAGAGACCTGTGAGGTTTCGAAAGTTCTGTATATGTGAAGAAGAGACCAATGAGGTTTGGAACGCTCTGTAAACACGAAGAAGAGACCTGTGAGATTTGGAATGATCTGTGCACATGAAGAGACCTGTGAGGTTTGGGAGGTTGGGTACACTTTCATTTAATCTATGAAGAAGTGTGACGTTGTTTCATTAAAAGGTATCACAACCTGCAACTAACCCACACTTCTCCATGACCAATATGGCTACAAGGACTTTGAATTACACAGAAAGCTTCCAAACTGAGTCCCTACAAATTCAGGACAGTCCAAGAAATTCAGGACAGCTGGCAAAGCCTAAATTAAAACCATGAATACCGTAAGGGGGGAGGACGTGAAACACATACAGTACATACATGCCATTCAGCGTTGTTTGAAAACAAAAAAAACGCTACAAGTATTTTTTCGTAGTACATAACTGATTTATTAAAAAAAAACAAACACATGTAGGATATTGCTTGGTCTGCAGCTTTAAATTGCCCTAGTCAAAATAAACAGCAATAGAGTCAAAACAAGCTGCCAAGAGGTAATTTCGTTTTTTTAACGACACCCAATAAAAAAAACCTCTGACCCACTAAAGCTGGATTTCCAGCAAGGTAAAAGTCGTGAGGTGTTTAACAGGTGTGTAACATTTGAAAGGTTTCCTAATAGGTTAACCCTTTCTGTGCCGGAGAGCCCTGCAACACGCTCCGACGGGAAAAGGGTTAAGGGGTTATAAGTTAACAAGGCAGGGATGATGCAATGGTTTTATTGAAGCCCAAATCCACAAAGCTAAATAAGTCAGGGCTCATAACGACTCGTTACCAAAATCAGTAACGGATGTTATGTTCCCTGAGGTTAACGCCAGTCCACACAGCTAATTCTAAGCAAAAACAATGGTTGTTAGTTATTTCATTAACAGAGGCTTGACGGCATGGGAAGTTAGCGCTGCTTTGCGCTAGCTTCAAATGACATGGTGTTAAGATTATCTTACGCAAAAGTGGCGTTCCTCCCATCCAGACCCTGTATACGTGCTTAATTAAAGTTAAAAAGGAGATGACGGGAGAGGGAAAGAACCCCCGGAAATAACTATGTTTGCTAAATCATCCCTAACTGTGGTCTAAGGCGTTGGTCCCAGTCAGCACTGTGGCACGCGCGCCCGGCCAGGGGGGCGGTGCGTGCACAGCGCTAACCGCGATCTGCGGTCTTCCAGGGAGAGAGGGAGATTGCGACGGGAGGGGGCGTGGTGGGGGTTTTGCGGGGGCGTGGCCATGACCTCACGCGGCTGTTTCGCCCTCATTGGGTGAACCGCCGGCGGGGGCGTGGTCACGCCTCCGTCGCAAGTTCTAAACTCAGTTTCATTGAGTTTAAAAAACCTGGCAGTATGGCGCGGCTGCACCTTCAGCGGGAAGGTGCGTACTGGGCCCAGCCCCATTGTGGGGCGGTGCTTATACGCACCAGTCACTGGGACCGCAGCCTTACACTTATCCAGGCCCATCTGTAAAAGCCTTATTTCAGGGTCTGGACGTGAGTAGCGTCAGGTTTAGCCCTCACCTAACGCAGAGTTATTTGTAATAGCAGCATACGAAAGACAAGTTAGAATAAAATATATTACAAATACTTAATCAGGGATAAGAAAATGTAAGCAATAGGGCAAGTTAATCTCTGCTCCAAATAACGATCAATCTAACTCTAAGAAGACATGAAAACATTGGCTGTTTTTTTGGAGGGGGAGAGCTTGGCCTTTAATTTCAATATTCTCCAAGGAGAGCGACATCATTAGAGAAATTAGAAACTGAATCCGTTCAGCATTTCATCCGCATTTTCCCAGGCTTCGGGAGGAAGCCGCAGTATTTGTGTAAGCTGATCTTCCGAGGAGATACTCCTGGTCCTCAAACTCGGCATGTAGAGACATTGTATAAAAACTGACACGGGCGAGCTGTGTAACCTCCCAATACATGCTGCTTCCATCTGCGGGAAATGTGAGAAAAGACGCAGGTCCGTAGCCCTTATGGGGTTGTTGGGGGGGGGGAGGGGGATGGACCTTAAAATGTTGAAACACTGAATTTTACATCAGAACCACACGGCATCCAATCCGGGCTCATAACGTGACGTTATCTAGAATTGGAATGGACATTATGTTACCTGAGGTTAATGCATATAGCTATTTATATGCCATTGTATATCATAAATAGACGTTGTATATCTCATTAGCACAGGCTTAACATCACGGTATTGTAGCATAACGTTGTGTTATCTTCCAACAACGTGATGTTAAGTATGTCTTAGTATTACTCCGATCCAGACACTGAAATAAGGAGGATTCTCTACTATTTTAGTAGAGCATGCATTAAAGCTGCAGTTCAAGCAATATCCTACTGTACTGCACCGACACACTTTATTCGAGCAAATACCCAGTATGTACCTGGCAGATACCTGGAATGCGCCGCTCCTCACCTCTGACAAGCCCCGTTGCGTTTGCCTTCCCAGCCTGGGTTCATGCCTGGCTGACGGGCGGCTAATCTGTTAAATGATAATGATAAGGATTTAATAGGCTGTAATGCTTCGCGTGTCTACCAGATGGCATAAATTCATGAATTGTAATGCAGTATATATATATATACTGTGCAGTATTGCAGCCAGTGGGAATAAAATGCTTAAATCCCTGCATGGAAAATACCTCAATGCACTCGGGCAGAAAACAGTAACAAACCTCAATACACCCGGGTATACCCGAATTCGTGGGACTAGCCAAGCTCGAATAAAGTGTGTCGCCAGTGTACGTGTTTTTTTTAATTTTATTTTTTAAATAAATCAGGTCTGTACTGTGAGAAAATACTTGTAGCATTAAAAAAAATAATTAAAAAACAATTGTAAAGACATTTTTAATGTATTCTAATGTAACAAGCATTTTTGTTCCTATAGCAACCATTTACAGTCACATCCCTTTCCCCTTCTGGTACAGCATCACCTTTTTGAGCCCTGCCCTCTCTAGCATTGAACCAATTGAATCTAGTGCCTGCCTGGTCACATGATCTTCCTCACAGAACTTTGCCTGTCAGTGCAGCAGAAGAGGACCAAGATGCATTTAGTGTACCCCGAGCCAAATCGGCAGCGATCTATTACAGGAGAACGAATCGATCAGCAACGTATCTAATCACTTGTCAGTGTGTAGATAGTATAATTTTTTTTTTTTTTTTTTAAAACACAGCTTGAACTGCAGCTTTAATTAATATTCGTCCCAAAACACTCCTCAGTACAATGTACTAAAAAAAATCTGTACAACCAAAAAAAGTAGAAAGTGCATCAAAATCGCCTGGCACATTCAACTTGACATGAAGTCTGGTTATATTGTTTTATTATGCAGGTTTACAAAATGTATTATTTTCACAGTCTGGCTATTACAAATAATATTAAACTGATCATTTATATAATTTAACTAATACACAATTCTGTTTTAATTCAAATTGTATCAATCAGATATTCAAAATGAGGGATGCTTTAAACTTTTAAACAGCAAACTGCGTCATGTGAATGAAGTCACATGACGACCTTCATGTATATATTTGTATCTTTATTTATATAGCGCCATCCATGTACACATCCCTTTACAGCAGTAACACACGTGACATCATAAGAATAAGCGCTTCATACATAAAAGTATACAAGAAAAAGGAGTCCCTGCCCTGAAGAGCTTACGATCCAAGTAGTGAGAACGTACACATATAGTAGGGGGTGTTATGGTATGTGTACCTGTAAGGGATCATGTTAAATGCATATGAGATGTATAGTATCAGCCAGCGGGGCTATGAAAATGCTTCATTAAAGAGGTGTGTTTTAAGATGGGCCTTAAAAGGTGGAGAGAGAAGGTGCTAGTCGCATATTGAAGGGAAGGATATTACATAGGTGTGGGGCAGTAACTGAGAAATGTTTTAGGGGGGGGGGGGGCTTTAGATACCCTTACAATTAGTTATTTTGGTGAGGTCTTGTCATGGGAGAGGGGGTTTGGCCCGGTATTAAAGGGTTTACACCCCATTTCGTGTCTTTTCGTGATGTCTTCATTTGACCCTGTATTGCTGAATGAATTGCCAATCCTGTACCTGATTGCTTCATTGTCCAACCCTAAGTAAGTGTCTATACCTTGTCTGTTATTTGTACCCTCTTGTGTGTTCTCCTTCTTTAAGGAATAAACTATATTTATTATATCTAAGTCGTGTTCAATTCAACCCAGATATTTGGTGTATATTATACCCTGTCACAAGTTACCATGACAGGACTGTTTCAGTGGAGTGAGCAGTATGGAAGCCAGATCGTAGAGGATCTAGGAGAGAATAGGAGGTAAGAAAATGAAGCAAACCAGAGAATACAAGGCGTTCAAGGAGTTTAGAGGCAAAAGGCAGGAGGGAGACAGGGCGATTGTTAGACAGGTAGGGTCAAGCTTGCTGTTGTTGAGTAAAGGAATAACTGTTGCAAACTTGAAGGAGGTGGGAAAGGTACCAGAACTCAGGAAGGAGTTGAAAATATGTGAGTATATTGATTCGAGTGGGAGCATGAGGTTTGAGGAGATGGGAGTGAATGGGGTCAAGAGGACACGTGGTAGTGGGTGAGGAGGAAATCCGAAACAACACGTTTTCTTCATTGACAGAGGAAAAAGAGTCAACAAAGGCAGCAGTTGAGTTAGGAAGAGTAGGTGAAGAATGAGGAGGATACAGAGGGGATGCCTTGCCTTAGTTGGGGAATCAAAAGGCCAGGCGTTTGGTGATCCGCAGCTCTCTTCTCCTCTGGTGCAGCGCCTCCATTCCCACAGGGCCTATCACCACCTCAGGTAGGACTATAAAAACAGGAACTCACGCTTTATTCAGCACAGCAATAGATTACAGCATTTGCATCAATGATATCTCCTTCTTCTTGTCCCTGGACTCAACCCCTAGGGCTTGAGGCCCCAAAGGTCTATCCCAATCTGCCACACTCCCTGGTGGAGTATGGGGTAGTTGCTCCCATTCCCCTGAGGGAGGGAAGGCCTGGAACCAGGTCTCTGGTCCAGGATCGTATAACACACCCCACTCCCAGAAGGGGAGAGGGTAGAACAGACACTAGAATTTGGCTGCAGTTCCTTTTTGTTACCAGGGGAGAGGCCCCAGGTCTCAGCCCACTATGGGCGGTACCTAGGCCTCAGGCACACACCCCTGTCACTCAAGGGAGCTGCTTACTGCAGCAAGGCATAGATTTAACCCTAACACTGCCCGCGCTAGTACCAGGGCTTACGTACCAGGGAAATTAGTAGCCCAGGGGGTTACCTGGCTTCTTGGCCTGAGTAGAGAGTCAAAGACAGAGAAGAGGAGACGTGTGTAAGGCCTCGGCCAGGCTCCCTGCTTGCTCGCTGAGGCGCGCTGAGGCTCAGGGAAAGCGGGTGCTTTCCCTGGCCTTGCGGTTGCTTACCACACGCGCTGTCAGCGGGCCGTCAGGGGGCGGGCCGGGGGCGGGCGCGTCACTGGCCGAGGGCGGGCCAGTGATGTCACGGAGCTGGTTCGCCCTCATTGGGCGAACCGCTCACGTGACCGGCCTGTCGTGCCGGCAAGCGGGGGAATTTTAAATTCCCCTAAGACCTGCGCTTCCGCTAGCGCGTGGAAGCGCAGGTGAGCCCCTACTAAAGCCGCTCTAATTGCGGCTATAGGGGCTCAGTGCTGAGCGGCAGCGCGCATCAGCACACTTTCGCCAGCAAGCGGTAAACATGGCCGAGGCCTTAGACTTGTGAGTGTTGATTAGTGAAAAAAAAGTTTGTTTAGCCTGGGAGAGGGCAGAGTTGAAAAAGGATAGAATACATTTATAGTGAAGGAAGTCGATAGTATGAGATTTCCTCCAGAGGCGTTCAGAAGAGCGAATGCAGGAACGCTGCATGCATGTGGCAGTTTAGCCAGGGTCTGGAGTTAGAAGGGTGACTAACGGTAGCGAACAGGAGGGGCATGTAGATCAAGAGAGGATAGGGCAGAGTTGTAGCTCATGACCAGGTTGTCAGAGTCTGTAGCGAAGCAGAGAGAGGAGAGGGAGGCAAAGTGGATTCAAGAGCCAGTAGATGAATGGAACACAAGTCTCTGCAGAAATGAGGGGTAGATGGAGGTGAAGAAGAGGAGTGCTAGAGAGTAAATTATATTTTGGACTACTTTTTAGTACTAAAATTGTAACACACCCAAATAGTTCAACTTAATCTAAACACATAGGGCCTTATTCAGAAAGCCTCGATAAGGCCCTTATCGAGCACTTATCGACCAAAATGGCTACTGGTATTCAGATAGCCTCGATAAGTGCTCGATAACGGCCTGTATCGACGCAAAATTTTATCTCCGTCTGAAATTCGCTGACTGAGCAGCGATCAGGCCCTTATCGACCATTTTCGGAGGGTTGATAAACTCCCGCTATTCAGAGACCCGCGAGTCGGATGTCGCGACCCATCGGAGCCCATCGCAGGCCTAAAAAACGATTTTCTCCCCAAATCCAATTCCCCACAAAATTGTTGGACAATTGGTGGGGAGATGGCCTCGATGAGCTGCGATGTATCGGGACTTAGAAGAAATCAGGCCTCTTTCCTGCCTCGGATTGATGCCGGGGGTCTCCGGAGCTGATAGCCATTAATAGCAGCTCCGGACCCCCCCGGCATGCATCCGAGGCAGGAAACATGCATGTACAGCAACTTCATTACCTTAGCGGCTAACCGCGAGGGCAATGAAGGGGTTAATCACCCGTGCCAGGCTTACTGTAAGAAACATACAGTACAATGCAATACAGTGGCTATCGGGGGTGGGTGAAGGGGGAATTTGGCAATTAGTGGCTGTTTAGGCATTGCGGGGGGGTTGCGGGGGGAGTTAACCCCTTCATTACCTTAGCGGTTAATACCGCTAAGGTAATAAAGGGGTTAGCCCAACCGCTACCCCCCCCATCCCCCGCAAGGTCTAAACACCCATCCTTAGGGCTAATACCCCCTTGACTCACCCGTGAGGCCTAAGCACCCACCCCAGACTGACTATACCCACCCTATACCCATTGAGTAGTATAGTGGTACATCATACCCATATAATAATAATATGGGCCTGATAAGCCTCTATAGCACTCAATGGGCACCCTAATTACAATACAGTAATACACAAGAAACACAGTAATAAAACCTAACTATACTCCCAAAAAACACACTTCACTAAATAAAATCAGTCGCCAGCTAATCCAATCAATAGAAGCAATTACAACATCAACAATGAATTAATTAAACCATTACCCAATCAAACCAATTAATCCCTAAAGCAACTCAAAATGAATAGTAACACTAACCAATGTAAACAATGAATTAATCCTACATTAATTAATGTAACCATTAAAAGACAAATAAATACATTAAAACAATCTCAGAAGTATCCATAAAACACATTAGCTAACATAATATAACTTTAAGTACAAGCGAACACCAATCGCAAACCTTTTCTTACATTAACCATAAACAAACAATCACATCCAAATCAATAACTGCAATAACAAGCGAGAAATGCCCCCCAAATATTGGCATAATAATGTATTAATCTGTACCCTAAAGAGGTACCGATTAATATATTATCAGTCAATGTGCATGACACAGAAAATAAAAAAACACATACAAAGAATAAACCTGTAAAAAGAGACATTTACAAACATTGAATATGTTATTTACCATTAGAAGCGGTGGCCCTCCGACTCCCGGGGTAACAGGAAGCTCACGTACATTGAAGGCCTCCAACAGCATCCGATGCCATCCGCCATCCGCCATCAGGATCCGGCTCAGGTACCCCAATCTTCTTTTTTCTTTCTTTACTCACCGTCTTCTATCTTCATCTGTAACCATTTCTTGTTCTTCTTTATCTTCTTTCTTCATCTGTCAATCCATAAAACCCCATGTTAAATCCCAGCCGATGCTGTCTCGTCGGCTTCTTGGGCTCAAATGAGGCGTCACGGCCTTAAATATGGCTTGTGACGTCACATTTACCCTCACAATGGTTAACAGCCACCTGATTGGCTGTTAAAACCATGTGCAGACTTAAAAAAATTTTTTTTGCCGTGACGTCACTTAAAGGGAATTATGCCAGCCAATCAGAATGGCTGTGCTTCATTTACCTTTAACATGACGTCGGTAAATCCAAGATGGCCGCTGTGTCACAAGGTATTTCAGCCAATCAGCGTGTGGAATTGGTTCCCACGATCTGATTGGCTGAAATACCTTGTGACACAGCGGCCATCTTGGATTTACCGACGTCATGTTAAAGGTAAATGAAGCACAGCCATTCTGATTGGCTGGCATCATTCCCTTTAAGTGACGTCACAGCAAAAAAAAATTTTTTAAGTCTGCACATGGTTTTAACAGCCAATCAGGTGGCTGTTAACCATTGTGAGGGTAAATGTGACGTCACAAGCCATATTTAAGGCCGTGACGCCTCATTTGAGCCCAAGAAGCCGACGAGACAGCATCGGCTGGGATTTAACATGGGGTTTTATGGATTGACAGATGAAGAAAGAAGATAAAGAAGAACAAGAAATGGTTACAGATGAAGATAGAAGACGGTGAGTAAAGAAAGAAAAAAGAAGATTGGGGTACCTGAGCCGGATCCTGATGGCGGATGGCGGATGGCGGATGGCGGATGGCGGATGGCATCGGATGCTGTTGGAGGCCTTCAATGTACGTGAGCTTCCTGTTACCCCGGGAGTCGGAGGGCCACCGCTTCTAATGGTAAGTAACATATTCAATGTTTGTAAATGTCTCTTTTTACAGGTTTATTCTTTGGATGTGTTTTTTTATTTTCTGTGTCATGCACATTGACTGATAATATATTAATCGGTACCTCTTTAGGGTACAGATTAATACATTATTATGCCAATATTTGGGGGGCATTTCTCGCTTGTTATTGCAGTTATTGATTTGGATGTGATTGTTTGTTTATGGTTAATGTAAGAAAAGGTTTGCGATTGGTGTTCGCTTGTACTTAAAGTTATATTATGTTAGCTAATGTGTTTTATGTATACTTCTGAGATTGTTTTAATGTATTTATTTGTCTTTTAATGGTTACATTAATTAATGTAGGATTAATTCATCGTTTACATTGGTTAGTGTTACTATTCATTTTGAGTTGCTTTAGGGATTAATTGGTTTGATTGGGTAATGGTTTAATTAATTCATTGTTGATGTTGTAATTGCTTCTATTGATTGGATTAGCTGGCTACTGATTTTATTTAGTGGTGTGTTTTTTGGGAGTATAGTTAGGTTTTATTACTGTGTGTCTTGTGTATTACTGTATTTTTATTAGGGTGGCCATTGAGTGCTATAGAGGCTTATCATGCCCATATTATTATTATATGGGTATGATGTACCACTATACTACTCAATGGGTATAGGGTGGGTATAGTCAGTCTGGGGTGGGTGCTTAGGCCTCACGGGTCAGGGTGGGTTAACCCCTTAATAACTATAGCAGTTAGGAACTGCTAAGGTGATTAAGGGGTTAGGGACCATTAGAATTTATTTATTTTCTATATATGCTTTCTGGCAACGGAGGACAGAGGGACCTGCTGTTGTGGTAAGTATAACTGTATTTATTTATTTTATTTATGTATACTAATGCAGTGTTTAATAATGGGCAAATAATCTATTATCCATATCTGGATAATAGTTATTTTGCCCATTACTGTACTGTATGGGTTTGGGCGGAGGTGGGGGGCGTGTATTGATCTGTTTTTAAATATTTATTTAAATATATATTTCTTTAATAGTGTAGAGGTGCAGGGGGTCTCCGGAGCTGAACCACGTTGGTTTTATGTCCGGGGACCCCCTGCTTCCCAACATACAGGCCCCTTTATGGGGTGCCGGTATCCCTCTGCATTGAAATGTCCCGTGTCACGTGACCGGGACATTTCCTTGCATAGGAGATACCGGCACCCCATAAAGGTGCCTGTATCTCGGGAAGCAGGGGGTCCCCGGACATAAAACCAACGTGGTTCAGCTCCGGAGACCCCCTGCACCTCTACACTATTAAAGGAATGTTTATTTAAATAAATAAATTTCGGGCGACATTTCCGCTGGGAGAGGCGGCTCTCTCAGAGCAGCTCTCTCTGCAGCAGAAATGAATAGCTGGTTTTTGCCTTTTCAGAGGCTCGAGGCTCTCGCTGGCAGCAACTCGCCAGTTGTGGGCATTCTGCTATCACAGGTATTCGAGCCTTTCTGAATACCGTGATAGCAACGCCCAAAAAACATTCATTTTAAATTCCCTGGCGAATTTTTTTATGAATGTTCTCTGAATAAGGCCCATAAACCCCATTTTCCCTTCATAATTTTTTTTTCTTTCTTTTTTTTACCTTCTGTCAATGTTATTTTCCCGCTGCCAATTACCACGCTGGATACCCTTCAGGAATTGAACTATGCCGCCAATCACTAGATCATAAAGTGCAGAGACATTTGTCTACCGTCTGTCGACAGTTTAACAATCTCAATATCAACCTTGTGGTTACAGCTCAGCCTGTGACTTGCTTCACAAGCAGCAGCTACGGACTTAACCCTTTAAATCTCTTAGTGACTGTATTGGTTTTTCCAAGCAAATAAATCAAGTGTTTTGTGTAACAACGCAAAGGGAAAAAAAAGTTTGCTTTGATGCACACACCAATTGGTCAACTATCACCGGCTTCTTTATAGTATATAATACATGTATGCGGCCGATGCACTACGCATCCCAAAACAGCTTTTTTGGCACAAAATTGGGGCTTGGAAATCTCATGGTAAATTGCGCTGGTGCGCGCCTCTGTACCTGAAATTTCTCAAGCTGGCTTTAAAAATGATTGTTTTGGCGCATAGGAATGGCCGGCGCTGGGCATGCAGATCTTAATGGGATGTACTAAAAAATAATGTTTCTCTGAGCCAAAAACAAGGGGAGCGCGTCAAAATCTTCTGCCAAATTCAACTCGGAGTAAACCCTAAAAAGTCTGTCTATGGTTGTAACCCCCGTCTGGGATTACTATGTGAATTTAGGGGGTTAAGGGCCCTAAAGGGTTAAATGTATGGGTTGTTGCAGGGTAACGTCCCTCTCTCATATTTTGTTGCAAAGTGACTAGGCCGAGGCCTAGCCAGGTCCACCTCCTGGAAGGTGTTTATTCTGCCACCTGGGTGAGGATGACTAAGCAATATCCAACCCCCTCCCCCTGTATACAGACTGATGGTGACATCACAGAAGAGTATGGAAGAGCTGCAGAAGCTTCTATGCCCTTAGGTTCCTGGGAGATGTAGAAAGAGGAGCCTCAGTGTATATAGCATTCAGTCTAGTTACATATGCCACTTCATATGTTTGTTTGAAAGGACACCTGTATTGTTTTCTCAGTTAGGGAAAGTGTCCCTGTAGGAGGACATGTGCAGAGGTACACAATGGAGACTGTTTTAAGGTGAAATTAAAACAAGGCTTTATTGTGCCTGTCGCTTTAAACACAGCAAAAATATATGAAAATAAGCCAAACAAAAAACCTATCTCTGCTTTGGAGACTATATACACATGTAGCTCAGCCCTCTCTGACTGGGTTGGTTAGCTAAGCTATTTACCAGCCCCAAAATATAAACATATATACAGATATATTACAGTTCCAAAAGAAAGTCTTATCTGTTCTCCTGAAGCTGTAGGGGAAGTCCTCTCTGCTCTCCTGGGTAAGCACCTTTGTGTGCTACAGCAATGTCTGTCCAGGTTTTGAGGTCTGGTCCCCTTGTCTTGCTATCAGCATACAGTCCAGTCCTTCTGCAGCTCAAGACAGCAGTTCCTCTGGTCAGTCTCCTTAATTGTGCGACTCAGGAATCTCTGCTCTGTCTCCTAATTCAGCTCAGGTGTGAGCTAAGGAGTCTCTCTTCCTGTCTCAAAGACAGGCTTTTTCTAACACCTCTAATCAGCCAGGTGCTGGTCAATTAACCAGCCCACTGCTGGATTAGAGGCAAGTTTTCTGAACAGGGTAAGTCCCCTGTTACAGTCCCTTATTGATCTTAGGGCCACATTATGAAGGGTATGGAGTGTTCTACACCAGGGGTGCATAAACTGGGGGGCGTGCCCCCCCTGATTTTCCCAGAAGGGCGGGCGGTTGTAGAGGCCCCACGCTTTCCCTAAGGCATTTAAATTAAATCGTGCGAGGCCTCTGTAACTTCCGTTACCTTGGCTTCCAGCGACGCGTTGTCATGGCAACGCGGTGTCAAATGACACAGCAGGGTCACGTGACGTCATGTTACCATGGCAATGTGACATCACATGACCCCCGCTGCATAATTTGACGCCGGAGCCAAGGTAATGGGTGGGCGCGAGCAGGGGGGGGAAACAGCATGCAAGGGGAAAAGTTTGCGCACTCCTGTTCTACCCAATACTGGGGTAGGACCTCACAGTATCATAATAGAGCTGCTTAAATATAGCTCCACAAATACACCCTGCATCCAATGTAGGAACTCGGAGGGCTCTGTACGGGGTGACAGGATATGGATCATCGAATGAGAGTGCACCCTTGACAAGGGTCCTGGTGGGATGTAGGAAAGCCCCATGTACACTGCAAGGGATTGCCAATATCAACGGATGTTAAAGGTGACAAGCCATGTGCCTCTCTGGGGATACTGCCTGAGCATCCAGGGAAGAAGTATATATGCTGCAATGCTGTGTAAATAAAGTATGTCTGATTGCAAGAGAAATGTTCCTGGCGCCCATCATTACTATCTTTTACTTCTACTGCTTACAAGACCAGCCTGCACGGCCGCCAGCACTCTGAGAAGGTAAATAGAGACACTGAACACCACCTGTACATAAATAACAACACCTCAATGCAACACGCCTTCGGGAGCTGGGCAAAGAGGAGTTACATAGTGTTAGCGCAGAATTAAGTTGCTATGTATCAACCAAACATGAATTTGATGCAGTGCAGATGTTTCATTATGTAGAAGGTTAACAACATGAATTCACTTCACAATATGGCTATTATTACACTAATAATTTACCAACACTGGTTTAAATAAAAAATTACACATAATTCTGTTTAATTGAAATTGCATCAATCAATTCAACAGAATTATTCAACATGTGGGAATTCGTCAATCTTCATTTCAGACTAAATATACAGTACGTCATGTATCAGTCACATAACGACCTTTATACTGTTCATACGACAGGTTGAATGAAGTACTGTACTACTTTTTGGCAATAAGATTTTGAAGCACAAAAAAAAATTCAAATATGATCCGAGTACATAAGTCCCGATATACTGTACCATATTATATGTGAGTTTTATCATTATCTGTTTAATACAGTGTAGACCTGACAAAGTATGTTATTAATACTATAGATTTTTCAGCTCTCCCTGAATTTGGAGTTCGCCTCACTGATTTTTTTTAGCATTCTTCTAGATTTCAAGGGAGTCTCATTAATAAAAGAGCAATTTTTCATTAAAAAGGTAAATGTTTTGAGTCCTGAACTCCCATATCTCACTGATGTTGGTTCTTGAAGGTTGAGAATACCAAGGGGCAAAATTGTGCACGTGGATGCAGAATTTAATACATGCCATTATAATATGTGCATCTTTCTACTTCTCCCCGACTGTCCATTTGTGTGTGCGAGTCTAACCTTTTCCGGAGTGGGGTCCTCTCCTGTAGCGTTGCGTTGTTATGGCGACCCAACGTCAAATGACGCTGAGATGTCACATGTCAACGAGTTGCAATGACAATGCAAAGTCATATGACGTTGCGACGTCACAGGACGACACGCTGCCATGACGACATGACAATGTCGCCGTTGCCATGATAATGCCATGTACACTGGCGACACACTTTATTCGAGCTCGGCTAGTCCCACGAATTCGGGTATACCCGGGTGTATTGAGGTTTGTGACTGTTTTCTGCCCGAGTGCATTGAGTTATTTTCCGGCAGGGATTGAAGCATTTTATTCCCGCTGGCTGCAATACTGCACAGTATATATATATATATATATATATACTGCATTACAATTCATGAATTTATGCCATCTGGTAGACACGCGAAGCATTGCAGCCTATTAAATCCTAATCATTATCATTTAACAGATCAGCCGCCTGTCAGCCAGGCATGAACCCAGGCTGGGAAGGCAAACACAACGGGGCTTGTCAGAGGTGAGGAGCGGCGCATTCCAGGTATCTGCCAGGTACATACTGGGTATTTGCTCGAATAAAGTGTGTCGGTGCAGTACATAGCGCTTTACAGCAGTAACACGTGACATATTAGGAATAAGCGCTTCATACATAAACGTATCCATTAGGAAATGGAGTTCCTGGCCCAAGGAGCTTACAATCTAAATGTTGCTAATGCTTTGCATGCTTCTATTCAGAGTTAGGTTTTTGGGATTACCCAGAATCCTCGTCTGCAGCTTAACCACAATATGACGTGACAATGCTGTAAATAAAGTAAATTTAGGAACCCACAGAAGACATATTTGCTGGGCGTAGTTTTGAGAAGGTGATAAACATATCCTCATAATGCCTGAGGGAATATACTTTACATGTCTCATACATTGAAGCTACAGTATGTATGATAAACAAGTTGACAGGCACTACTTGCCAGTTCCCCGGATTAATTAGTGACGTAAGAAAGAAAACTATAGTAGTAATACTTTCCCTGTGCATCTTTCTAGAGGCTATTTTTCTAAGAGGAATAGTTATTGTTAATTTAGAGCACAAGAAAATACATGTATGGGAAATCCAATTATCCGTGTAAATAACATACCTAGTTTGAATGGTATGTTAGTTGTCTTTATAGGGTTGTCTCTCTTTCATTCCCCACTGTAATGCCGAGTTGCCAGAAATAAAGTAAAAATAAAATACTGGCCAGTTATGACCAACGAAGATCCCTTTATGATGTACCGACAGAGTGCCCTTATGATATACCAACAGAGTGCCCTTATGATGTACCAACAGAGTGCTCTTATGATATACCAACAGAGTGCTCTTATGATATACCAACAGAGTGCTCTTATGATGTACCAACAGAGTGCTCTTATGATATACCAACAGTGTCCTTATGATGTACCAACAGAGTGTCCTTATGATGTACCAACAGAGTGTCCTTATGATGTACCAACAGAGTGTCCTGATGATGTACCAACGGAGTGGTCTGCCCAATCGATACGTAAGTAGAATAACCTTCAGTTCCATTTGGTATGTAGAGCAATCACAAGACCACACATGCCAGAGGTCCGGTGGCGCTCTGCTGCAGCTGGATCCCCGGGAACAAAAATGTGGAAAGGGCTGTCCGACAGTGGCAAAAACGAAATCCCGCTTAAAGTACATAGTTACTTTTTTCCGCATGTTAAAATGCTTATGTTTCGATATTGTATGTATGTATGTCTTTATTTATATAGCGCCAAAAGTGTACTCAGCACATTACAAAGAATACAGTACATGGAATTATAATAATACAATAAGCGCAGCAAAATCAGACAATAGGAAAGGAAATCCCTGCCCTGAAGATCTTACAATCTAAGTGGAATGTTGGGAGATTTACAGAGACAGCAGGTGAGGGATTAAGTGCGGTAGATGGCAGTGCTTGGTCACAAAGGTTGGTAGGAGCGACTCTGGGTGTGGGACAGTAACCATGAGTGCAATTTGGATGCTTGGTTTGCGAGGTGAGTTTTAAGGTTAGTCAGTATTAAATCAGATAGGTTAACACCATTAGTAGAGGAAGAGGTGTCAGGGAGGCGTGGGTGAGAGCAGGTGTATATGGCTGGGACCAGGATTAGGAGAGATATCCCCAGCAGCAGGAAGGAGTAGATAGAGATGGGGTGTGAATAGAGGATTTGTGGGGGTGCTTTTTATTGAGGGTTAAACAAGTTGTTGGGAGAAAGGTGTATAAATAATGGTGCAGTGTATGGGCACAGGCATAGGTGGAAGGGAGGAGAGATTAAGAAATGTGGATAGGAGGGAGTGAGGAATTGGAGGGAACAGAAATGTTTACAAAGGAGTGAGGAAACAGTAAACAGAAAAAGCAATAGGGAGGGAGTGAGATGCAGAAGGAGAGACTTCCCAGGTATTGGTGGATAGGAAGAGAACAAATTATCAGATCATATAGAAAGTCAAGTTCTCAGAGTTGTAGAGTTTTTGTTGTAGCGAGACCAGATCTTCTTGTAGTTTTCACCTCCAATTCTAACTCTAGCATTAACTCCGCAGACACTTTACATGTGACAAAGCCATTATACACAGATTGTCTTCCGGTCAATTTAATGCTAACATTATGTGGTAATACTTGTTCTTCCCTTTTATCTATTTGATAAATGTTGGCAGCGCACAGTAATAAAATGAAAAACAATACAAGGAACCTGGTCTGAATTGACAATATACCTGTAAATACATCAGTTTTTAAAATGAGATTCGGTAAAGATCATAAAAACACTTCAAAGCGTTTGACTTCTATGGAGACGTTACAATTAAAAAAAAAAAGGATGTTAAAATACTTATTCTTGCATAAAATAAAAAAATAATAAATCCTGCAATACTACCCATTGTTCTTGACAATGGTCAGTGTATTTGACTGAAACATCAATCTGTGTGGATTAAACTGATTTTTTTTGTATGAAGACCTCTGGAGTGCCGGTCCCTTCTTGTTTTAGGAAGGAGGTGTCCTGCATTATAGGTCTCCCTGATGGGGGCAGATTTCTGTGCACCTGAGGCAGTTCTATAGATCCAGTGAGTGCACCTAACCTCTTTCTTCATACTAACCCATTAAACATGCCACTGCTATACATTCACTTAAGTCCTAGGAGGGAGTGCCCCATTAAAGTGGAGGTGTGTCACAATAGTTAGAATGTTAATACAGTATGTGGGTAAAATTCCAGGCTACTTACACCCTAATTATCAATTTACCTTTCTGTGTCTACAAGGGTATAATTGAAATTACTCTCTGGTAGCGAACGGGTTAAGAAATGGGGGAGCTGGTCTGGTGAGAGAGAGATATCCACATCCCTCCTAGTTCTCCATTAATTTAATCCATTGCTATCGAGACCAGCAGCACATTATACCAATGTCTATGTGAGGCCAGGTCTGGGTCCTGCTTCCGCTAAGAGGGTCATCCATCCAGGACATGTTTAGAAATAAGGATTAACTGGCTGGATCTTCCCTTTTGAGATGGGTTCCTTGTGACAACTGCATAGTTATTTTCAGACTGATCAAGTCTCACTGATTTTTCAGAGTGTCTCCAAATTGCTAGCATCAGTGACTTCAATGGTGTTCCACTGTTTGATACCATTAGTTGGGTACAATCCCATGTTGCTTGCTACAAAATAACATTTTATTAAGAATTTAACAATCTAATTGGCTTCCTATAACAAATCTAACTATGCTAAAAGCACATCATTGGTTGCTTTTGTTTCTCTGGAAATTAAATCCAAATGGCCTATTCTTGGGGTCTCTGAGTGTTTGTCAATCAAGTGTTTTCTTTACCCTTAGCCCTCCTTGTCCTTATCAGAGAGCCAATACAGATAAGGGGAGGAGAGGGAGAGCGGTCTTTGTCCACACTGACATCAGACATAAGGGAGCAGCCAGAGGAAATAAAACCCCTCCCAAGTCTCAGTTCATCGTGTTTATAAACAGACTTTCAAAATGATTTAAAAATACGTATGTGTCAGATTTGGATAAAACGTTATCACCCAGATTTGAACCGTAAATATCAATTACTGTACACCAAAACAGTACAAGTCCCGCTACAGAGGGAATACAATGTAATCAATGAGGTTCAAGATCACCACAAAATACCCTAGTCTAGCATCAACATTAGAAGGTAGGTGATGGGGAACGGAACGTATAAAGAGACCAAACTATTGGAAAAGTCCTGCCAATAGCACTGTAACAGGGACTTATCACTGTTTGAGAGAAACTGCCTCTAAATCCAGCAGCGAGCAAGTTAATTGCATACAGGCAATCAACCAGACTCCACGTGGATGATTAGGACTCTGATAAAAGTCTGATGTGAGAAACAGGAGAGATTCCTTAGCTCACATTTGGGCTGACAGAAGGAGAGCAGAGAAGCCTGCACACAGACACTGTCTTGAGCATCAAGGCTGTGCTGAGATCAAGACACCAAGAGACCTATATTTCCTGGACACAGATGACCCAGGAACCTGCCAGAGACTGACATAGAGGGCCACCTGCTTAAGGTACTTCCTGAGACTTTGGGGTGATAGGCTAGTAATGGGAATATCCCTCCTGTCCTGCAGATAGGGTCTGGGGAAGTAAGTTAGCCTTTACAAAGGGATAGGGGTTTGTAATATTGTTGTTTTTGTATGTTTTGCCTGGATACAGGAACAGGCTCAATAAAGCCAAGATATCATTTCGCCATAAAACAGTCTCCATTTGCATACCTCTGCACACATCTCTTACAAACACTCACACATCTTCAAATAAAAAAAAAGATCAATTGTACCATATATAAAATCTAACTGTTATTATTATAATTAAAATACAATAAAAAATGACTCCAAGAGAAACTTCCATTAGTACATTTTGGTCCTAGGAGGGATTGCCCCTTTATGTTGCTTCTTTTTGGCCAAGAACCCCCAAATCAATAATACCCCTGCACCTCAGGGAGACCATGAGCTAGCGTTAGCTATCTGGAGTTCCCCTGGAAAGTTTCCTGGAACTTGTTACGCTCCTCTGTGGCTAACGTATCTCTGGACATGAATTAAACCTGTGTTCAGCCCATCTTGAAATGAGCTCATGAACACTAAACAGAGAGCGAACTTCTGTTATAACACCCACGCAAGGCACAGGAAGCACTGAGGCAGAAGGATTAGCTGTATCATCTCCTCCCTCACTCCTCTCTCTTTGCAACCCTGACTTCAAACATACATGACAATAAACGCTCTCTTTGTTTGCACAACAATGGGCTAATTCTTCCCTTCTCCCACCCTGGCACTCACACGTCGACGACATGGTGCATGGATGGGCTTTGGAGCAATGCCCAGTTGTTGCAAAGTGAACACTAAGGCTGGGTGCACATAGCTTCCCCCGATGTGTCTACAAGCTCAGCTGGGAAATGTTCAGCCAGAGTTGAGCATCACATAAAAATTCTTCATTGCTCAAACAACGTCCAACCTCATTAGTAGGAGTGAGTCATACAGATTTGGTCCAATGATCTCACATGGTGCAGCCTTAAGAGAATAGGGATAGTGACTTTAATTGAGGCCTTGTAGTAACAAAAAATGGTTGGATTGTTAAGCATTTTAAGACTTTGAGTGTCCCATGACGTACTGTGCATGTCACGCGGATGGCACTGTAAGGACCCTATGACGTACAAGGTACATAATGCTAAAAAATACTCCTTGTTTTTAGGGGAAATCCTCCATTTCTATTCATCTCCTGGGAGGCCTGGGACCAGTATAATAAAGGTTAAGCCTGGTCCCTGGCCCCTGCCCATCCTTTCCTGGTGCTCATATGGCCACCAGACCCCAGGACTACCCTGTTTATATATGCCCTGCATACCCTGTAAATGTAATTCTTTATTTCTGCGTGTGTAAACTATACCCAAGAATAAAAATGTGCTTGTATATACATAAAGCACAGCCAAGGTCTCTGGACATGCAGGGCTGAGAAACCATTTGTGCTGCCCGCATGTCCGGAGAACTGGCTATTGCTGAGACTGGAGGGGAAGGAGAGGTGCAGTGGACAAAGGGAGAATAGCCGTGGGCGGAGATCAGGACGGGAGGGCCATCCGCCCGAAAAGCACAGGATTTAGCTGTTCTCCCAGACATCACGGAGCCAAGCCCAGCGGGGGATATCCTGCGGCTGTGGAAGCTGTTGCTAAGCTCCCGCTGGTAGGTGCTGCTCCCATTGGCCCATTCATATTTCCCTCCAAGCCCTTTAACTCGCCTCTGCCCCGCTTCCACCCCTGATTGGCCAATGCAGACAAGCCCTCGCGTCCTGATTGGTCCCCATGCACCATCAGCACTGTGATTGGGCGCTGCCTCATCTACCATGATTTCCTTTGGCAGCGGGGAATCTATGCAAGGGGAACCCGATCAGCGTTCCAGGTCTCAGTCTGATCATAGCATGGAGGTGGACAAATAAATGTGCTCCGAGGCTGAAAACGATATTGCTAGCTTGAGTGGTAGATTTAAAGTGGATCTGTGCTACGGGACTGTGAGTTGCCGGAGAAGCAGAGAGCAGGACTTTTAAGCAGGAGATCTGAAAGTGTTCAGCCGAGAATTGCACCAGAGAGCTATGGACGGTCCCTACCTCCCTACCTCCACAGGGGTGGAAGCAAACCCCAGGTAACCCTTGGAAGTGGCGCCTGACACCTAGGTAACTAGGATTCCCCCTGTATGCCCTGTTTGGGTGAATGTAAGCTCTATTTGTGATTTTGAGAAGTGTTTGCTGGCTCCGGCCTGAATATACTTTATTGAACTGCTTATTCCTGGCGGGTGCCTTGATCCCGGTGAGGTTCTGGTCTTCCGTGACACCCGCTAACAGTTGATCGCTACATCAAGCAACCACGTGGTTGAGTTCAGGTGCAGCAGGCAGTGGCGGATTTCACATTAGGGCGGCAAAATTTGGAGGCAGCACAAATGCCTGCCCCAAAGTACAGGTGTCGCGCCCTATGTTGGGCTATCGGACCTGATGGGAAGGCACTTACATGTGGCGGCCGCCTCCTTGCTGCCTCCCTCCTTCTCCTTCCGAATTGCAGCGTCAAATGACGTCATGGCACCACGCTACCGTGGCAATGATGTGCCATGTGACGTAATGTTGGTGACATCCGCGGCGTCATGTGACGCTGCGATTCGGAAGGAGGGAGGCAGCCGCCACATGTTAGTGCCTAAGGGCAGCAGTGTGTATAGGTTTAAATGAAGCTGATTGACACTTTCCCCCCCCAACTTTTCTACAGAAAACATAAAGCTTTGTAGAATAAGACGGTTTGTCAGTCCTTAACACTACAGGTGACTCGTTGTCTTTGTATTATCCATTGTATGAAGCCGTCATTAGCCAAACAGATCAACAGAAGTAGCTGTTCTGATTGTATTCATGAAACCCAGAAAAAATGGATATTCCTTGCATTTTTAACAGGATCCAAATAAGAAAAACATTTGGGCCTTGTATATAAAGCGTCGTAAAAAGCCTTTTTTAAGTGCAAAATTGGAGCATGAAAACTGAGTTTCAGTTGCGCTTGTGTGAACCTACGTACTAACCTGAGATATCTCCATCTGCGTCATCAGCGTCACATTCTATTTTGGCCACTATGTGCGAATGTCTTTTTCTCTACTAGTCCTCTTCATTTTTTTTAACCAGCTGTGTTTTTGTAGGGGAACAAAAATGACGCTGGAAGCCTCAGTAAATAGGGTTGCCAGGTGGCTTCTCCAAAAATATTGAACGCAATGGTGAAGGTGCGACGCGTTCGCGACACACACATACTCGAGACACACACCCCTCAGCTCCATGCTGTTTCCTCCTCTCCCTGGCCCCACTCTCAGGCTCCTGATTTCCTGCATTACCCAGCAGCAGCCAATCAGGATGTGAGAAACTGCCCAGCCCCCTAGCTGCAGCCCTGCTCTCTCCCTGCTTGTGGAAAACCCACAGCCCAGCAAGCCTGTCAGGTCACTATGTCCAAAGAGGTAATACCGGACACATACATGTCCAGTATTACCTCTCATTTTTACTGGATAGAGTGTCCAAATACAGGACAAGTCTTGTTCAATACTAAATACTTGGCAACCCTATAAGTAAATGAAAAATAATTTATATATAAATAACATTGCATTAAGTATAGGCATTTGTCAGAACAAAAAAAAAATGTATATACCTTTTCCAATATATAAGTATTTTAGCACAATTTCTTATCATTTCATGATCACTATATGGAGTTTCTACATTCTACTGTAGTTGAAATTTCAATAAAAGGGTTCTGGACTCATTTTCTATGAGTTATCTCACAAAAAAAATCCCTGTTTTAAAAAAAAATTCAAGTGTTTCCCCTGCTTGAAAAAAATTCAACAAGGCAGCCATTTTTAAAGCCCAGCACCAACACATTTTTTTTTACAATCAACATTTCTGCAAACTACAGGTTCTCATAATGAAAAAGGCGTTAAGAATTAAAAAGGAAAAGGGCATTTAAATTGTAAGCTTCTTGGAGCAGAGACAAGAAGTTATTGTAATGCATTTTATGTATTTTTTTTTCTTGTCTTTAACCCCCAGATTGTACTATGCTATGGAATATGTTAGCCCCATACACATAAAAGATAATAAGACCATTTTGTTCAGATCAGCTACATAGGGCTGTGCCTTGCCATGGCAAGACATAACATAGATGAATGAGTGCTCAGTGGTAATGACACTACCTTTGAAGTGGGTGATCCCAGTTCAAATTCCAGTCTCCGCTCTTTTTGTGACCTTGGGCTAGTTTCTTTATCTCAGAGCCCCCCTTTTCTTTCTCAGGGGTAAAGGAAACACTTGATCATCTAACATTCCCCCACCCAGAAGCTCTTAAGAAACCCACTTTGCAATTAATTTCCAGAGAAGCCAAATCTTTGCTTTTGCCACTGTTAGATTAGTTTAGGGCAGGTTTTTATCCCCCTCCAGTTAAATTGGATTACACCTTTAAAAACAGAGCAACCCTGTAACTTGAATTCACTACCTCTGGTGGGATCAAACACAGTAGGTTCAAATGACATCGATTAAGGGTGAAAAAGTCTCTTCCACAATCAACCAAAAGGCAAAATCCCTGATCGCTGCCTAGAAATATAGATGTATTTTCCATGTTTGTGTTATGTAGGTGGTCCCGGTTTTGGACACTCCGAAGGATTTAGTATTTCTTCATGACAACTTTGGGAAGATTGATTTGGCCCTAACTGAGCATTCCAATGTGAGCGCGGCACAATCTGGTTTGAGTTTAAGTAGCACTCCTCTTTATGTTGGCAAACAATGCAGAACATCAGAATCCATATGTCTTGTTAGGTACAAACAGCTGTCATGTCTTCAGATCAGAAGAATATGGAGAGAAAATATATACTATAACCTTCACAGCTGCATACTCTCTTTAACAAGTTTCCCCTGTGAACATGAATGCCAGCAACACAAGGCAAAAGTCTCCTGCCTCTCCTTGTGCCCTTTGAAGGTACATTTCCCCCAAACATAACCTATTTGGAAAGTGAGCTCCATGTGATGCCCCACAGTGCAGAATACCAACTTTATATTTAATGTCCTTGCTGTGTATGGTTTACATTTCTATTTGAAAAGGCCCACAGCTAGAGATGGGAGAATGTGTCAAAATGTGATCTGTGGATTATTTGCAGAGTTGTAGACAATTTTTGACAGCGATGATGTTGTAAATAAGAGCCTGGAGTATGGGTTTTGTTGAGAAAGGGAGAAGAGAGGAAGGCTAGAGTCATATTTTACTAGAGTTCCAAGATATATATATATATTTATATTAACCCTGGCTGTGCTCAAAGCTGTGACCATGCAGCAAGCTTAAGCCTATAGGGAACCATGTTAAAAATGGTTTTTGAAGCAAAAAGTGGCACTGCGTGCTCATTTGCACGTCATTTCCCAGAATCCCTTGCTGCAGTGGAAGTGCTGTGTGCTGGGTGATAATGGTGAAGGGCGGGGTTGCAGACCTGCCTTAGGCTAAGTCCCCGGTCACGGCGCTCTAATGCGCGCCCGCGCTTTCGGCTGCGCGTTCCGGCGATTCCCCGGTCTGCAGCTCACTACAGGAGCAGAGACCAGGGGGGGCGTGCCGGAGGAGTGACGGGGGCGCGGCCATGACGTCACCCGGCAGGTTCGCCCTCATTGGCGCCGGGGGGCGTGCCTAGCCGCTCGACGCGAGTTCCTGCTCTCAATTCTATTGAGAGCAGGAGTAGCTCTCGCGGGCCCGGCGCCGTTGCGGGGAGGGCTCTGGTGAGCGCAGCGTCCGCCACAGCGGACGCTGCAGCATGCAGCGGGGGCAAGGCCTTAGACATGCAGATGAGCATACAGTTATATATATATATATTCTAATTTACACCTTGAAACAGTACATGGAGTGACATCTGTGGAAAAAAAATGAGCACACACGAGAGATACCTGGGATATATGCAAAGAATATTTAAATGACTATTAGCATATATCCCATGTGTCTCAGGTCTCTCTCATACCTTTTCCCCGCTCCCAAGCCCATACCTTCTCCCCACCTCCCAAACCTACCCTTCCCCATCCGCCCCAGTTCCAGCGAGTGCTACCACCTCTGTGGCCCTGGCCATCCCGTGATCATTCTCTTGAGCGCTCATGTGATCGCGTCTTCCTTCCAGTGATGTAAATGGAAAGGGACAGCCCGCCCCTTTTCTTTAGTTGGCAGTTAATGAGATTTGAATACTCCCAAGAAAACAAGGACAACCTGAAGTCGCACGGCTCATGTAACAAGGTCCCCTGGAGTACCACCCTTCATGGCGTAAACTGGATAAGGCACTGAATGAGTTAAAAATCTTTTTTATTTTTTTATTGTAACATACATACCTTCACCTTGTGCACTAACAAAAGCCACACAGAGGGCATTGTACACATTTCGTCTCTTTGAGGTTTCAACTTCCTAATGAATTAATAATTAACATAAAACAAACTCATTTTCATTTTCTTTGTAACATGGCTATATTGATTGAGACAAGATTGCTTAAGTGCCACAGTGCCGGTTTCTATGTAAAAATCCATCTGGTCCACAAGGATCGGCTTTGTTGTTGTCGACAAAGAAAGGCTTTTAATAAAATGTGCATTGATTTAATGTAAAAATAACTGCGGCAAAATGTATATATGTCTAGTTTAGTTAATCATTATGTATTTATAGGGGAGATAGTCAACTCCCATCTGGAATACCATGCCCTATTCGAGGAGTGGCCAATTTAAGTGCTCAGGGGCCACCAACAGGTCAGGTTTTAAGGATATCCCTGCTTCAGCACAGAGAGCCCAGTCTTCAACTGAGCCACTGATTGAGCCACCTATGCTGAAGCAATAATATCCTTAAAACATGACCTATTGATGGCCCTTGAGGACTTGAGTTCGCCACCCCTGCCCTATTCTGAGCACATGGAGTTGTGATGGTCTGTAAACAGGCAGATGTTAGTGAAGATTTACACTAAAAGCCTTCTTGACCAAGGAAGTTATATGAGGTATTAGAGAGATGTTACATTGCACACGTCATGTGGCCACCTATTACGGCTCTAATGGGTTAATTCATCCATACAAGGGGATAGTGTCTCCTCAATAGGATACTGGCCAATCTTCGCTATAGGGAGTGTCTTCATGCTCAAATATCAGTGTCTGTGTTAGGTTAGTTAGGAGCAACTAGAATTGAAACCAACTACACCACATCATCCTGCTAATAAAGCACACACTCAGGAGATACAATGGCCTCAGCTCTTATTCAAACACAGCAAAAGGGGAGTGCTCCACCCACCCATAATCTGCCTGAACCCGCCCCTCACTGCCTGCCTTTAACTCCTCCTCCAGCCAGTCCCCTCCAGAGTATTACCGGTGACCAAGAGGGGAGGGAGGCAGCAGGAGAAAACGGAGGGGGTGAGCCTGGGCCTTGCGGTCATGCCACACTCTGCCCAAGGCTCCGCACTCCCTTCCTAGAGCCTCAGGCCGAGAGTGGTACATCAAGTGAGAAGCCTAAAAACACATGAAGTGGACTGGGAGTAGAACGGCCCTGAGCTGCATGCCTTGCCCTGTGGGAAGGTCTCCCATGCGTGGCCCCAGGATAAGCTTATACTCTGCAATATCTCGACAGTTCCCCTGGACAGCCTGACCAGATGAATCCTGTTGCTGTTAACCAGTTCTTCAAAGAACCTTCAGTTGGTTGCATTAAAGTTATCTCTCAGTCCTTCTGCATTCTGCCCAACTCAGAATCTGCCGATTGTAGCCTAGTGAACCTGCAGTTTGCTCTGGCCGACTACACCTACACGGCAACACAAATATGTATGAAATTATAGTTCTGTCACTTACTAAGAGAGTCGGCGTCAACTTGGCTTACAAGCTTCTTACTTTTACATTAAATCACATTACTGAACCTTGAGATATAGCCCCTTGCTATTGTTTGATTAAAACAAGAAAAAAAGAAAAACTACAGTACATGCACAAAGTCACTTTTGTGTGATTGCTTGCTGAAAACTGCTGAAAGAAATGATCTCACTGTATGTAAAGAATGAATCACAAAGTCACACTCCACAATATTCACTCGAAAATGTTCTGCTAAATCTAATTAGTGCTGATTGGAAACAGACATAACGGTACGCCAATGTTCGGAATAGTGTATATTTTGGTCTGTTTCCAATAGACACAATATCGTTTAATAACATATTTTTTGAGTTAATGGCACCATTTGTAATTTCCTGGTTAATTATTTCCTTTTTATTATAAACCCACTATCCTGTCTAAATCCATTTCAATTAAAGCAATAATGTCTTATCTATAAAATGAATTCCTCATCCAAATAGGGTATAATCTAGTCATTGGTCGGTGGTTATTAAACTGATCAAAGTGGGAATTATACACATCAACATTTGCAGTGCACCATATATAGCTTGCGGCTATACCAGTGTTAACCAGAAAGAGTTAACGATATTTTGTTGAAGGCTTTATGCGGCATGTTAAATAGACTTAAGAGCTACTGTAAGACGCTGTTAAATGTATGTGTGTTTCAGGCTTGTAAACAGCAGTCAGGACGACACGTTACGGCGACGTCACGCAACCACGTGACCCGGAGGCAAATTGGCTGTAGCCGCCGAGTGCTGAATATCCAGGAGCCGCGTGAAGACCGAGCAGAGCACCGTAGAAGCTGCAGATGGCCCGGTTGAACCCACACCTACATTGACACAATTGTGTGCCAGATATCTACCGACGTTTGTGAGTGTTTTTAACCATTTTATGTGTCATTAAAGTACAGACTACACTATGAGCCTTGCGCTCTCTTTTCTATATGTAGCCCTCTTTCCCTCTGACATAGACGGGTCTACTGATGCTGGCTTTACCTGCTGGCTCACAGAGATCTGAGCCTCCGCTACTGGGAGCCTGGGGCAACAATATAATGACTGGCAGTGCCTCCACCTGCCCAGGATCCCCAAAGTGTGAGATACCCCTGAAGAAGAACAATAACAATAGTTCACAGACTATATGCTAACCTTTACTGTATATGTTATACAAATAAACATAGATAACCTTTTGACACCCGTAGCCCCGGGCACACTTCACCGTACAGTCTTTGTCACACCATCGTGTATTTCCCACACCGTTCCAACATAACAGACCAGTCCCTTGGTCACTTAACCCCTGAGTGTCCCCAAGGAACCCACTCCCCCAAGGCAGGATCAGCGCCTATAAAAGGTACCGTATGTTGGTGCACTTATGGAAATACCTGCTGGGCGCTCCAGCACCCGGGCTGCTGACTCTTCAAAAAGGATCCGCCGATCCAGCGCAGTCTCTTACGATGAGTTCCCACCGCAGGGGATGTCTCCATGTGCCTTGACTCCGCAGCGTAACCTGGTCCCAGACTAGAAGTACTCAGCGCAGCACTGTGTCCCTGACTGGTACTAATCACTAACCAGACAAGGTCCCTATCTAAGGGCTGTTCCCTGCTGCAGCCACAAACTAGTGGTGTCTCAGGGCCTGCACTGGGGCCTAGGGGGAATTCTGGTCTAATACAGTGGGTCACTGACCCCTGCACACACACACCTCCTCTCCCAACACCCACTGCCTAGCGTGGTCTCCGTTGATCATTTCCTTATCCTGTCAGCAGGGATCTCCAAAGCCCTATTGGCTATCTGAGGACAGGTGACTTACTCGGAAGCTCATGGAATATGTAGTCCCTGCCTATAGCCTCCTAGGATTGGCCCAGCTTTGAATGCTTACCACTGCGCATGCAAGAACTGCCTGGAGGGGTCACCGCAACTCGGACTCCACTGCGCAGGTGCGAGCTCTAAAGATGGTGGCGCCCTATACCATACAGCGCCGGGAGCCCCCGGTGACACGGCCGCCCCTCCTGCAACCTTGCAGCGCTCACCGGAGGTAGAAACGGGGACCTGGCTACATATAGTTTACCTTGGACCTCCACTAAGAAGAGAGCTTGCATCCTCACTGATTGACTTAATTCTATTTTTTTGACTATATGTATCCATTGTTTATGGGGATTATATTATGAATACAATTCATTGTTGAAATGTTAAAATAATTTTTACTTTTATATCCTGAGTTGTATGAGCGCAAAGCTGATATAGATATAGATATACACATATATACACACAGACACACTTTTATACAAGGAGTTTAACTCCTTGTGTTTTCATTCTTCAATATATTTTAGGTATTGGATTTGTTTCTATCAGCAGGTTTAGTTGAAACAGCAGTAAGTGTGAGAAAGTTGGACATCTAGAAGGATGCATGTTGGCGTTTTTTACCTTTACCCAATAGCACTCCCACAGACTGTAAGGTTTGATATTAATATGTATCGAGCAAACTTGTCAGACTGTGGATTTCACATTACTAATCAAGGAGGTTTAAATCCCCTAAGACATTAATGCGGGAAAATGTGGAAAGATGCACAGAGATGCAGAATTTCATATATTCCATTATAATCTGTGCATTGTAAATCTATTCCCCAACTCCTTCGTATACCACCTCCCTAACTCTTCTTATTGCTCCATCTAACCATTCCCTATAACTCCTCTTATTTGTCTATACACCCTCTCCCAATAACTCTGGTATGGAGCTTGGAAAAGAGCAGGGAAGACACCAAATTAATAAAATCTTACTTATGAGAGACTAGCTAAAATTAGATTTGTTAACATTAGAAAAGGAGGCGTGTGAGAGGGGATATGATAAATATTTACAAATACAAGAACTATTCATCCTTTGTTGGTACAATATTCATCCCAAGAACCATACAAATGACACAGGGACATCCCTTAAGGTTGGAGGAAAGGAGATTTCACCAGCAACAAAAGGAAAGGGTTCTTTACAGTAAGGGCAGTTAAAATGTGGAATTCATTACCCATGGAGACTGTGATGGCAGATACAATAGATATCTTAAAAAACAGTTGGACATCTTTTTAGAAAGGAAAGGTATACAGAGATATACCAAATAAGTAAACATGGGAAGGATGTTGATCCAGGGAGTAATCTGATTCACGCAGTCAGGAAGGAATTTATTTTTCCACTTATGAGACATCATTGGATTGCCTTCCTCTGGATCAAAATACTGTAAATACAAATATAGAATAAGTATCTGCCATCTAAATTTAGCATTGGGTTGAACTCGATGGACATATGTCTTTTCAACCTCATCTGCTATCTAACTAGTGTGTTACTACTCCTCATATTGCTCCAGATAACCACTTCCTATTTCTCTATATAACAACTCCCTATAACTCCTCCCTGATTTCTCCTATTGCGCCATGTTACTCTTTACCAACTCCTCCTATTGCTCCCTATAACTCCTCCTATTGCTCCCTATAACTCCTCCTATTGCTCCATATAACCACTCCCTATAAATACTCCTATTGTTCAATATAACAGCTCCCTATAATTCTCTATAACTCCTCCTATTGCTCCCTATAAACACTCCTATTGCTCCCTATAACTGCTCCTATTGCTCCCTATAACCGCTCCATAAAACCGCTCCCTTTAACTCTTCCTATTACTCCTTATAACCACTCCATATAACTCCTCTTATTCCTCCTTATAGCTCCTCCTATTGCTCCAATAACCGCTATAACTCCTCCATATAACTCTTCCTATTACTCCATATAACTGCTCCCTATAACTCCCCTTATTACTCCATATAACCGCTCACTCTAACTCTTCTTATTGCCCCATTCAACTGCTCCCTAAAGCTCTTCCCAGATCACAAGATAACGCACATGGGGCAAACTGCATGGGGAAATAAATAAATTATAAGCACTTTTTGTAGTGGGTGACATTACCATAACACAGGGGGGCGCAAACTTTTTTCCCTGCGCCCCCCTGCCTCCTCCTCCTTACATTGATTCCCGGCGTCTGGACGTCATGACGTCACGTTGCCATAGCAACGTGATGTCACGTGACCCCGCGGCGTCATTTGACACCGCGTTAACATGGCGAAGTGTCTCCAGATGCCGGCTGAATCAAGGTATGTAGGTTTACAGAGGCCCTGCAGCTCCCCCGGCACTTAATTTAAGTGCCTTCGGGAAGCACGCGGGGCCTCTGTAAACCCCGCGCCCCCCGCCGGTAAACTCACGCCCCCCACTTTGCGCACCGCTGCCATAACACATGGAACTGGATTAGTATTTTTGGAAGGATGGTGACCACGTTCTCATGGTTTTACCTCCCCACTCACCTACTCCCAGGTGTTCTGCGAATGACAAGGTATAAAAGACATTTGTAATTCATGTTCTAAGCATCATGATGAATACCTGATTGAAATAATTTAAATTAAAAACAGAATTATGCGTATTTTTTTTAATTTATAAACTAGGATTAGCAAATATAAATTATTACTGTGATATTTTTGGGTTGATTCATAGCAACTTAATTTTGCGCTAGCAATATAAACAGATTTTTTAGGGTTTGTGCCAAGCTCAACTTAGCAAACGATTTTCACACACTGTTTCAGGGACAATGCAACGACACTTGGGTTTGTCTAAATATAAGCTTTTTTTATTTAGCCTCGAAAAAGGTGGAACAAAACAGCTTATCTTCAGCATATAAATAGTTAATAAAAGCATAAGTCCTGGATAAGGGCTTTTTCCTTTTCTCAGCAAGGGTAGTTCAAGTCCAGGATACACAAGAGTGAGAGTTCCCCTATAAACAGACCTTTGGTGCAGTCTTCTCACCCTCCAGAGTTTCCGCCTGTGTCTCTCTGGTTCAGACAGGAACCCAGAGCACTGAGAGCTACAGACTTTTAAGACACTAACGAGCCAGGTGAGCAGGTTAATACAGTCAGCCTGTTCTCAGACTGAACTTTAACCTGCTCAGTGCTGTGCACAACTTTTAAACATAGGTCTCCCATGCATACTAATCAGGTAGGGAATCCAGCCTGTCACACGCACCAATCAGAAAGGGAATCCAGCCTGTCACACGCACCAATCAGAAAGGGAATCCAGCCTGTCACACGCACCAATCAGATAGGGAATCCAGCCTGTCACACGCACCAATCAGATAGGGAATCCAGCCTGTCACACGCACGCTCTCCTTTTTGTGTGTGCAGAGAAACATTATACTTGAGTACATCCGAGTTACACTCAACACGCGCCCAGCGCCGGCCTTAACTCTGCGCCAAAACAAATGAAAAAAATTATAATTTTATTTGCTGGCGCGGAAGGAGAAATTTCAGGTTAGTACACAGGGCTATTTAAAATGAGATTTCCGTGATCCAGTTTTCCGCCAAAAAGCACTTTGTAACACTTAGTACGTACCTGTAGACCCCATTTTTTTGTTCTTTGATACACCGTTGAGACCCCATAGAATAATTTCTCTATTACACCCCATAAAATGTTACATTATCCTAAAAGGAAAAGTGTAGATGTCTGGACAGAAACAGACTCATCACAAAGAACAACATTGTTCCAGGACAATTAGATCAGACTAAAGTAAACTAACCAAATATGTTTCGTTTGAGGAAGTAACAGAGCTTGTTTCAAGGAAACAATGGCTATAATTTATATTTATGAACAGCTCAGCTCTTCTGTAAACAAAACATGTTTTAAAGGATCTGTGATTGCATGAAAATGCAAAACTCTGAAAAGCCTTTATTTAAAAAATAAACAAAAAAATTAAACAACCTCTAATTACAAAAAAAAAGAATGAACTAAATTTCCTATTTCTTATCTCAACTACATCCTTTTTTGATAATGATAGAAAATAAAATGTAATTTCCATTAACACATCACTGTTTACAGGCATACCCCGCATTAACGTACGCAATGGGACCGGAGCATGTATGTAAAGCGAAAATGTACTTAAAGTGAAGCACTGCCTTTTCCCCACTTATCGATGCATGAACTGAACGGCAATCGTCATATACGTGCATAACTGAAGTAAATAACACATGTGTAACAGGCTCTATAGTCTCCCTGCTTGCGCACAGCTTCGGTGCAGGTAGGGAGCCGGTATTGCTGTTCAGGACGTGCTGACATGCGCATGCGTGAGCTGCCATTTTCCTATTGAGCGATATGTACTTACTCGCGAGTGTACTTAAAGTGAGTGTCCTTAAACCGGGGTATGCCTGTACTGTACTTTTTCACTATTACTGTACTAATAACATATTGACAGCATACAGTGGCGACACTGTTTATTCTAATATGGCCGTAACCGCGGTGTGGGGAAATTTTCGGGAAGCCGGCGGCTCGTTTGGGGTTTTCCCCGGCGTGTGCGGCGCGTCACTCTGGCGCCGGTCACACGTTTCAGGGTTCCCCGGCATCCCCGAAGGCTGCAGAGGCAGCAGGGGTAAGGGGGAAGCTGCGCAAAGCTGGAGAAGCCAGGGGGAGCAGCCAGGGGTTCGGGGAAGGGGAAGCATTTTAATTAAACACGCGGGAAAGATGCGGCTCGCTCGCGGCTCCGTTTTGGCGCCAGCCGGGCTCCAGCTGAAAAAAGCCCCGTTCATAACGGGCAAATGTTAGAATAAACTGTGTCGGTGCAGTAACATAATATAACAACTGTCACGCATGGCACACCTGTAAGTACGTGACTTGTGTATATGGCAAGTGTTAATACACACCTACCTAGCTGACCAACCCTCAAATGAGTAATATCCCCCCCTCAATCCATCTCAATATACCGGTATATCTTATATTGCTTCCACCACCAAGAATACAAATAGGTCTAATCGCTAGGGTCCTTGGTCCCCGTTTACTAAGAAAAATATGTACTTAACATACAAAAATGCATTGTAGCAAAACGTTTCTGAAAAGGCAATTACTCTTCAAAGCTTGCAGTTAAATTAAAGCCCAAAGATAATACATTCTTTAAAAGATTCATTTTGGCCCGATGGGATGCACATGGACCATCTGGAATAGAACCAAAGGGAACTATAAGCTCACTTCATTACCATTCCAATTAACGCCTCTTTTCCATAACCCGGATTCCCCTCCGGGATGTGAACCACGACAGTTCGACCATTATAATAAAAATATGTAGCGGTCATGTAAAATGCCTACAGTCATCTCTCCTGTTGGCAGTAAGGCCTGGTAAGTGTGGGCATGCCAGCAGTAATTATGGAGGTTTCCCCTCACACCCTGGTGGGGTGCTCTGTGTATGGCTGGGACTGGTCACATGCTCTGACTCCATGGTTAGTGATGTCAGAGATGTGTCAGCCTCAGAAGCTTACATAAGGCACAGCACTGTGTTGCAAAGTTAGTTCTGAGTTCGGTGAGTGTTGCTGAAAAGCTCTTGTCAGAGCTGAGGAAGGAGTTAAAGTTCTATCAGAGTGTCAGTTATGTTATAGTAACTCCATGGGAGGCTGTGTCCAGGGACCTGGCACAGGACAGTGATTCCTGCGGGAATAGTGAATCCCTGATCTGGGTGACATACCTAACTAAAGGGAGCACTGGCGAGATGAGCGGCTGAAGATACTCCTTGTGGAGGGCAGCTATGCCCACCGTGTCAATAAAGATGAGTTCAGCCAGAAACCCTCTCGTGTATCTATCTGGAATGAGTGTACAGAGAGGAGCACCACGGAGGAGTTCCTCGCCAGGATCATCCCCTTGAGGACGCAGGGACCCTGGTGAGGTGGAGGCGCTGCACTGGAACTAGGTGAGACTCAGCACACTACCTCAGCTGCCTGTCTGACGGGTTCTCCCCACACACCATCATGCGGGAGACTCAGGAGTCCTGTAGCCAGCAGGTGCACCCTATGACATATCCACACTGTAATGGGGTCCGGTTAGACCACAGGGGCCAATGTGAGATTGGGTGGGTCAGGCCGGGCCAGAAACACCGTTACAAATATATAAACGGATAGTAGCAGACCTTCTGGGTAAAGGGAAGATTCTTAGCTTTCAGGACTAATGCAGCAAGTATGAGGCCCCTGATCTGAATATATTCAAATACCTTCAATTACGACATTTTGTGAACAAAATATCACACAATACAGCCTTTCCTGAGATCACCAGTTTCGAGTCATACTGTCAAAGGGCTGATCAGAAAGGGCTGATTATAAAAATTTACCTCAGAATAGAGGCGTCAGGAAACACCCCTGACCATAATTACATGCTTAAATGGGCCGAAAAGCTACAGGTCACTATAGACAGAGATGAATGGGAGGATATATGGGAGTATGCGGCTAAAACGCCAATCTGCACCACGACAAAGGAAAACATATATAAAATCCTATTCCACTGGTACCTAACTCCAGACAGACTTTGACAAATATACCCAGACGTTCCAGATCTGTGTTGGAGGGGCCGCGGACAGAAAAGGGATATGTTCCACATATGGTGGACGTGCCCCGCAATACGGAAATTTTGGCTTATGGTTCAAGAAATCATAAGAGACACAACAGAAGAAATGATCCCAGTAGATCCTCTTATATACCTATTGGCAAAACCAATAGAAGATATAAGCCATCCTATGCGACGACTGATTTAATTCATATTGACAGCAGCCAGGTGCTCAATCGCAAGCCTCATGGAAGAAAATAGCTCCACCGCCCAGACGCACAGCAGAGAAACGGATCAACGAAGTTACGACCATGGAGAAATTAACAGCTTTTATGAAGCAATCGACAGATACCTTTTATAGAACATGGGGACCAGGGATCGAACACTAAAATAATTCAAAAAAGAAAAATCTGATGGACGCTGGGCTGGGGAGGGGGGAACGAGGGACCCTACCCTCTTCCCCCCTCTGATATTCTCCACACACCACCCCCCCCCCTCCCTGCCATTCCCCCCTCCTCCCCATGAGTGCCTTGTCGCAATATAATTTATTTTTTGTATTACTTTTTCTATTTTTGATTGTCTGTCCATCCCCCTGTCTAAGTCTAATAGACAAACAACGCACAGAACCCCAGCAAGCTCATTTTAGGAACCCCTGAGCCCCCACAAAATATATACGTATATAAGTGTCAAAAAGGAGAGCTACTGAGCGTGGCAAATGACCTTCTTTCAAGAGAATATATAAGTATTTTACTGTGTATCTTTGTCATATTGGATGTAGCATTGGGCTTCCCTGTCGCTTGTTGTAAGTCTAATAGACAGCAATGATATAGCTCGGTTGCTTGGATCGACCAGGTGGATCACTAAGGCCGCACTTATGAATTGGCTGATTATTGGAAGTAAGAAATGTTAGACAGAGATATGTAGAGATGGTCCTATGCAACTGTTACTGAATGCTGCTGTAAGATATTGTTTTAACATTTGCTGTAAAACTCAATAACATTATTTGAAACAAAAAAAAAATTATACTTGTATAACCCCCTCTGCTTTTAGCTCTCAGACTTACAACTATCACTGAGGCTGGGTCTTGAGTTTTTTGTTACTTACTGGGCCACATGTAGTCTGCGGTGAGACGGCAGTAATAATACAAACCGTATGGGTAATGACTTAGTTTACTATACACTTATTAAACTCAGGCACCTTGTGATCCTAAGCACAGGATTACATCGCACTGTACACATATACAACACAATCCCCAAATAGCGCTGTATGAGTGTGAGTCAGTGGTCTTGGGTATGTTGACTTATGATGGTGCCGGCACACCATGGGAGCTCATGTTGTACTAAACCTGTTGCAGGTATGCTCTTCAAAAAGGTGCTTCGGACCACTGTGTCTTTATAGTTGGCGAGGGTCTCCTCAAGATACGCGTGATATATTTTCTGCTCTGGAATTATAGCTCTCAGATCCTGTCACCACGTGTACATGTGCAATCTCTCTGCAGACATCAAACGAAACTGCTGTGCTGAGGTTCACGCAGATCTGATCTCACATGGCTGCCCCGCTGTGTTAAAGGATCCTTATAGTCCCTCCTCTTCCATAGCCGTTATTATTGGATGTTCTGACGTCCATCACAGTCACATGTCCAGAGCACATTGGAGAGAATCTGCCAAGGGGCAGTGTGACAATGTGACAGTGTGTGAGCTCATCCCACAGGGGGATACATCCTCCCTCTGCTAAAAATGTTGATGTCCCCATCAACCGGATTAGGCACATGGCATAACTACCTAACACATATCTTCCTCTCTAGTTACATAGAATCATGGGTACAGTGGAACCTACACACATAACATTTTTACAGATTGCAGTACTGTTACACCACTTGGCCCCACAGCTCCCAGGGTCACCTATCTCTAGAGTCATGGGTACCACCCATCTAATATAGTAACCACAGCAACTTATGGGTGGGGGGTGGGGGGCATCTAGTCGCTGTTATATCCCCTTGCTCTTCAGGGGATCTACAAGGTATCGGTGGATTGTGTTCTGCGAACCCTACACTTGAGGTGGGCTTGTAACTAACTAGCACTACTGCATCTTCAGTTTCGCTATCCAATTCAATGGGACTCACTGGGGTGAATTCCTCTACCTCAGGGTCCAACTCAATGATAACATCTCTTTCTCTGTCCTGCGGCCCTGCTGGCTGCATGGGGGACACCTCTTGAGGAGGATGCCACTCTTCCTTATCCAGGATATTTGCTAGATGCTCTAACAGTCTCCCTCCTTGGTATCCCACATCCTGATCCAACTGCTCATGACTATCCTGCCTACAGTGGCTTGGTGGGCTATCTCCAGGACCCTGTCCTTGGTTTAGTCTATCACTTCTCCTAGGTTGACTTGATATTCCTGGAATACATTCTTTCTCCGGGCATCGCACTAACTGACCTATTGGCAGAAGATGATTCCTACGCAGGTTCTTCGCTGGCCCACTTCCATTTTCATATCTTACTCGATACACTGGAAGTACCTGTAGCTTCTCTACCACCACATAAGGCTCTGGTTTTCAGCTATTCGCTATTTTGTGTTTACCGGGTATACCCAGATTTCGGATAAGGACTCTGTCTTGCACTTGTAACTGTTGCCCATGTATTCTCTTGTCATAATGGGTTTTATTTACCCAGTTGTATAACCGCTCAGCTGAAGATCCAGAAAGGAATGAGTCCATAGATTCCATATTCTGACTCATTCCTTTCTAGATCTTGAGCTGAGCGCTTTTTTATTATTTTAAATGTAAGTTTCTGATACACATGGTGTGTGATTTAATATACAGTGGCGGCCACCTTCAGCCTCGTGCGGCCGTTTCGGCGCGGCTTTTAAAACCGCGGGCAGATGCGGCATGTCCCGGTATTTTTAGGTGCTGCGGGCGTTTCATTGTATTAGCGCTATTAGCGCTGTCTCGCCATGAATGCGGCAAAATGCGGCAAAGTGCGTGACATTCGGAAAACATCCCCGAAAAAATTCGGGGATGTAGGAGATTAAAAGGGGCCGCAACAGTACCTATTTGGATACTCACCTCTGGTGTGCTGTGTGTCTTTCTTCTTATCTTTGGAGATCCTGTTGGGTCTCACCTTTCGGCAAGAGGAGTGCCCACTCGACACACGCAAGGAGGTGTTTTTGTTTTGCAAGACCCACTACCTGTTTCCTGGATTAGAGAGAGAGTCTGTGCGATAGGGATCTCTCTCTCTCTCTCTCTCTCTCGATATATTAATATACATTCATGAGTAGTTTCTAAGGCATATAGGGTCATGCAATGCTTATGGAATAGCAGTGCTTAGCAACTATGGCCACAGTGACTAAAATATATGCCAACTAATAATGCTGTAATGTCTGGTATAAGCTTCAACTTCTATTGCTATTATTGAAAGCCTGTGTTACACTATATATCGTGTATGCGGCGTTACATCTGGCTTTTCTGTTGGCACAGTGTAAACGAATAGATTAGTCGTAAGGACTTATAGTTTTGAGCATACGTTACTGTATTACAAAATGTGTGAGTGGTGGGCAGAGTATTGTCCTTAAACCTATTGTCTTGGATGTGGCAGCCTTCGCTATACCCAGAGACTGTTGCTAGGTAATTCTAAGAGGCTGTTAACCTTCAAAGATTAGCACATACTTCTATTTGCAACAATCATGTGAAGATGTAATTGCTTTTCATCACACGTAATTGAATTAGGAGCACAGTAAGATTTGTCTTGTGTTCTCCTTAGCTTTCCCTTCTCACCAGTTCCATATCTAATCAAATAAGGACATGGGTGAATAAAAACCATCACAGCATTAGAACTTGTTCATAAGGCCTTTGCCCCATTGCTCATGGAGAGGAGAAGTAGCATTTGACACCCTTTTTTCAACATTGCATACAGAGGAGGAACTAGGTATTTTTATGCCAGAGGCAAGTTCTGCCAACTGTGCCCCCTCCCACAACTGATGTTTGTCCTGCGCGTTCACACGCATGTAGTTTCCTCCGTCTGCTTCTCTCACTAGCAGACCGCCCAGGACCTCTGACGTCAGCGCGCTGAACTGCCGGTGGGTTGATAAGATGGCCTCCAACGTCCAAAAAGTCCAACACATTTCGCCAGTCTGTCGGCTTCTTCTGGGGTAAAGACAATAACGCCCAAGTCACTCCCCACACGCTACCATTGGGGATATTGTGAGTTTGCGAATTCCCCTATGTGTTGTATGTGTTGCAGTAAAACGATAATGCACCATATTCTTTGCATCTGTGTTTCTTTCCCACGTTACTATCCATTTATTTATAAAATATTTTACCAGGAAGTAATATATTGAGAGTTACCTCTCGTTTTCAAGTATGACCTGGGCGGTTTAACCCACGATGTTCCTGTTCGACGGAGTGTATTGTAGCATCTGTTAACAGTGCTGGTATCATCCATTACCTTTTCACTTATTGATTATCATTTACACGGTTTACTTACATCAGTTTGCGTCGTAGACACCAATTTTCTATGGTTATCGAACATTGGAATACATTTTCCGACCCAAGTGAAATTTGAGCCACGACACAAGTTAGGCTCAACCTCACATTTTCTTTTTCTTCAACGGTGTACAGTACGTCACGACGGGACCCTGGGTGGAACTTTTCTTCACGTAAAACGTACGTCATTGGGGCGCTGAAATGGTCTAACCTTTAGAGTTCTGGGGTTTCTGGACCGCCAACCCCTCCGAGTCATCGGATCGCCACCAGGCCCAGGATTCTGGAAATGGAAGGGGAGGCGGCTTTACTTCCGCTTTGCTCGGGTTGGTCCCTCTGTCCGAGCGATCGGCACGGTCACCCCTTAGAAAACAAGTGTCCATTATGGAGATGTAAAGGTTATCTAAACCCTAACAAACCAAGTATTGTGTTTTCTACTGAATTTATTATCATTCTTTTTGTAGTTAAACCTTCGAGCCTAAATAAAACATAGAATGCTGCAGGGGTCCTGAATTCTGAGAAATGTAACAGTGGCAGCCATATTTAAGACATCCCAGCAAAAACTATTTGACATGAATATTTCTTTGAAATTCAATCTACTAGAAGTTTTCGAACCAGAATGTGCTAGAATAATAATAATAATAATAATAATAAAAAGTTAGGCTTTTTCTTAAATAAATAAATTAAATGTTTTAGTGGGACTGTACTGTAGCTTGAAGCTGCATGTTTTAAATAGTTGCTTGCTTGTAATTAAATACCTGCAAATAAAACAGATTATAGTGCCTGAGCTTGTAGCACTCCATATAAAATACCTTTCTATCCTGCAACGTTTCCTATTGTGTTACATCTGTTACTCCCGAGTCCGTAATGACTCAGAGTTCATGACTTTCTGTTTAAAATAGAATTACAGGGCTTAGCTGTGTCCTCAGTTACATAGTTACACAGCTGAAAACGCTGATCAAAACCCAACTTGTCCATCACAGTTTTGCCATCCAACTCACAGAGAGAATTATTTGCAGTAATCTACGACTCCAGCCTCGTTGGACTCCTGAACCCTATATACAGGTTTATATATCAAAGCGTATATTCCGTACTGCATCTCCTGGGTATTGTTATGCTGCGGTAGTTAATGTCTAAATGTAGGCAATCAATGTAACTTTGAAATAGCAAATCAATGTAACAAAGCAATGGGGGGAAGCCAGCAGGATACAGGATGTATAGGGAGAGGTATTAGCAGCATGGGAGCGATGTGTAAAGAATAGTTTCTTTTAAAACAAATTGAAAGCGTGCATTACGTCAATAAATCAGTTTCTCAGCTAAAATAATTAGCGCCATATGTTGGTGTGTTATTATTTCTGCTCTTCCATTTGGGGCATGGTTTATTATTCTCTGTGTAATGTTCATACGTATGAATGCATTAAGAATTGTTCGAGTGTACTTACGCCTTTTACGCCACAAAAAGTTGATGGACAATGGACATTTCTGGCTCACAAAAGTATACTTGCAATTTTTTATTCATATCATTTGCATATTTGCATCACTGACAACCTACAAACTCCGCCTCTAACTTCACCCTCAAGCGATATTTTTTCTTTGGTATAAAAAAGTTGAGGCACGCATAGCACAACACATCAAAGAGAGGGGAGGGTGGGGTCCCGGGAGGGTGAAGTCCCGGGAGGGTGGGGTCCCACACTGGGCTTTGGCAGGTCATAAAATCCTTTGGCTGGGAGTCATCGATGGGCGATGCGTGCTACCGCGGCCAAATCGGCCATACCTGCCATTAAAGTCAATGGCTGATAGCGCTAATAAATGCCCCTTCTTCATTATGCTGTGATTTTAGTCCTATTGACTTGAGTGAAGCTGAATTCTTCTCAGCTCATGTATCTACAATATATGAGCTGAACTAATGAAATCCCCAATAATGTGATTGACATGATTGGAGTCTGTCACGTGCAGCAGGGGTGCGCAAACTGGGGGGCACGCAAGATTTTTCAGGGGGGGGGGGGACGTGGGTGGTTGCAGAGGCCCCGTGCTCTTTCCCAAGGCAATACAACTACATGGCAGGGATCACATGAGGCCTCTGGAACCTAAACTTAACTGGCTTCAGCCAGCATCTGGAAGTGTCTCAAATGACGCAGTGGGGTCACACGCGCGTTGCTATAGCAACGCGGCATCAAATCATGCTGCGGGTCATTTGATGCCACACAGCAAGGGGGGCGGGGGCAGGGCACCGGAGGACAAGAGGACAAAGCGGGAATGGCCCACTGCTACTACACGCAGATGGTGGGCCGATGTCGAGATTTCAATACCTGTGGGTTTTCCACATGTACCTTAAGCATCAGGGATTAGACGACGCTCAATACGGGACACACTCGTTCCGCATTGGGGTGGCAACAGAAGCATCACACAAGGGGCTGCCCATTCCAACAATACAAAGAATAGGTCGCTGGAAATCTAATAGATACCGGTCTTTCATCAGTCCTGCATTAAGAGGGAACGACCCGTGCTAGAATAAACCCGCCCCCTCCTTCTTTTGGGCCTTCGCAGATTCCGCAGAGGCATGGATTATCGGAGATTACCTCGTACACTGGGCAGAGAAGCGAGCGCTCGTACGCCTGTACGGGGGGAATCTGGGGTTGCGCGCGGAGCAGGCGAAGGTATTCTGGTGGGGAAGGAGGGGAATGCAGTAAGGACAGTTGTTCCCATGGCTTATATCCATGACCAGAGATAGGAGAGCACCGCGCATCCTCATCATGCATGCCGCGGGTAACGACCTTGCAGCGGTGCGCTCCATCGAGCTGGTCCAGCATATAAAGCAAGACCTGACTCGCATCCTCTCTCATCTGGCCAGGAATTCAAATTATTTGGTCAGAAATAATTTGCAGGCTAGTTTTGAAGGGTGCGCGGGTCCCGGGCGCAGTCGACCAAGCGTGCATTAAGATATACAAGATGGTGGGGAACTTTATTACACAATGCGGGGGTTGGGTTATCACAAGAAAAGCGGCTTGTTTAGACTGGATGAGGTACACTTAACAGAAATCGGTTCTGATATGTTTATAATAATGAGTTGCGGGAGGGTGTGGAGAGGGTGTGGAGAGGGTCATCGTGAGTCAGGAGGTACGGGCCTAATTTAAGGAGTGTTAAATAGACCCGTTAGTGGCGGAAGTTGGGGCGTAAGTGCTTGTCCTTGCCAGAAGGGGCTCGGGGCTGACTAAGCCTGGAGTAGATGCGAGTGGGCGGAGTCACCGGGACTTAACTTCCGAGAGCCCTCTCGCGATAACAGCCGGTTCAAGGGGGCACGGCGAATGTTGATGGGGCCAACGGGTCAAGGCCGGCTGACCCTTCACTTAATCTATTAAGCAAGCATTCTGTCAGGGACTAGCAGTTACGCTATTATTATATAATAAACAAAGCTGTGGCCTTTTATACCTCCAGACCGAATCTGTCGTTATTTGTATGTGTTTGTGTGGGTAATGGTAAAAGAAAGAAGGGGGCTTCCTCGCAGCCGCCCTGGTCATGTAATAGTTTCGATCAGGGAAATGTTGAAGGCAATGGGAGTTTCCGTGCAATAGTGCCCTGATCTGCACAATCATAGTTTAATGAATAACCCCAATTTCATTGTATGTTCCATGGTAAAATATGTGACCAAAAAGGAAATTAGTATCATGTTTTTGTAGATCAACAGGAGCTACAGATGGGCATCTAGATTTCACATTTCAAAGCAGGAGATCTTTCTTGGAAAGAAATCAAGTATTTGGCTAGACACTTAACTTCGGGAACTTACTAATCAAAACCATCATCCTGTTGAAGGAGGTTTTCTGACCTATGGCAGATAAGGCATGTGGAAGATGAAGATAATGTTAATTTATCTGCTGGGTGACCATGGAACCCAGCCACCCACTTCCTGCTTATTCCCGCAGTTCTTCTTGGCTGACCCAATGAAAAATTAAATAAAAAATAAGATCAATTTAATATTTCCTTTATTTTTCAATCATACTCCTTAATGTAAAATATTCCATTACACGGCTACTATTTTTAATAAGCAAAGATGTCTTGAGATTTGTACTTTTGCAAACATACTTTCCTGGGCAAATAGGGGAGTCAGACAGTTAAAATATTTTGTAAGCACAAAATTTAAACCTTTACTGCTAAAGGAGCCAATCATGTATTGCTGACTAATATAATAACATGGCGCAGTGTATTGATTGCCTCTATGGGTTTAATGGTGCCTTTGTGTCCTCATGCTTGGACTACTGCACCTCACTCTACCTGGATCTTCCGGTAAACGAGCTGCGCCGCCTGTAGCTGGTGCATTATTCTGCGGCCAGATTGCTAACTAACCAGACCCGTTCTTGCCAGGTGACACCTGGTCTCTGCACTGGCTGACTATAAAATGGCAAATTTATTTCAAGATTGGCTTGTTGACATTCAAAGCACTGCATGATCAGCTATCTAAAAGAGCTTCTAGTTCTCTACACTCCCAGTCGCTCACTTCGATCTGCAGATGAAGGATTCCTAACAGTTCCCAGAATATCTTTAACTTCCTCTTGGGCGCGAGAAGGGGATGGCTGGAAAATTTTAGTCCGGGGGGCTAGCTAAACAAACTTGCCCAAGAACTAGGCGGGCTGAGCTACTACAAAGAGATCCTTTCCCCTTTGCCCCCCTGGCCGGCCGCCCCTTGGCCCGAACTTTTAGCCATGTTGCTCCCACTCTCTGGAACAGTCTGCCTCTTACAGTTCGAGAGGCCTCCTCTCTGGAAATCTATAAAAACAGGCTCAAGACCCACCCGTTTACCCAGGCATTTAATTAACAAACCACAACCAGTCCGGCATTTAATAGCTACAGTACCGTCCCATCCTGTACTGTATCTTGCCTTTTGTTTGATCTTGTTTATAACCTTAAATGTTATCTTCCTTTTCCCTTTTTCTAATACTGTGAAGTGCCTCGAGTGCCATTGGGAGAAAAGCGCAATATAAATAAAGTTATTAGTATTCGTATTTCTTAGCTGCTAACCCCTAATGCCAGCACGTACTGTTCTTTAACCATGGCACAAATTAAATAACACACTTATACATATGCAAACTTATGCACCAGTCTTACTGACAGCCTTTACGGGGCCTGGAGTGCTGATCTGAGCCCGTGGATTGTTGAGTGGGAGTGAAGTATTGTAGAGCGGAAGGGGGTTAACGGACCCTCTGTATCTACATAATTGTACCCGCGGTCCCAGCCGAGGACGGTCACGGAAGTCGGTCCGACTTCCATTTGCACCCAACTTCCAGTATCGGTTGAGTTCAGGACAGTTGTCCCAGCTCTTCCCTCTCCTGTCGGCGACCCCACGGTACACACTGATAGACAAAAATGCTGATACCTATGGTCCAAACACAGATACACTGATCTGTACAATGATATACACACATTTATTCAATCACAGGTACAAAGATACACACAGACCCACACAAGAGAAAGGGGTCCATTTATTAAACCGTGATAGTCAGGGTGCTATTGCACAGAAAAACCATCAAAGTCAATAGGAGTTTCTTTGCAATAGTTCCCCAATCGGCACTATTGCAGTTTAATAAACAGCCCCGAAGAGAAAAAGAGAAAGAAAAGTCCTTTCTTTCATCAAACAGGAAATTGAATATATAAGGAAATAGAAGTAGATTATCTAATGAATCGTTATAGTAGCTTGGAAGAGCCTCCAGAAATATCCAAACATATGAGATACTTTCAGACTCTTTAAACAAGACTAACCTCTTATTTCATGCCATATGAAATTCAGAACTACAGCGATGTGGATGGTGGGAATTCGCCCGGGGGTGACCAGGTGCCTGTAAATAAAACCGGGAAAAGGTCCAGCCTTTTATATCTTCCACCCGGTAACTTTACTTTTAATAAAACATGAAGAGAATTTCTATATGAGTGTAACTGAGTCAGTCTATGAAACCATATTATATGCACATATTGTCTTATCCCTCTAACTTTAATACAAGCAATATTTATTCATATTCAAAAGCAAAAACTGAGTGAAAGTTTGCAAGAGGCCCATCACGTCTTTGTAAGACCAGACCCTGGAATAACAATTGAAAACGGCATTTTGAATAGTTTTGCCCATTTCTAATTCTAAGCTCTAGGGCAGTGATTCCCAACCTTTTTTGTTTGGAGGAACCCTTGACGTATTTCGAAAAATCTCGGGGAACCCCTATCTGGCTGACACATATTAGTTTCGACAGGGGTACATCACAAATTTTCACACCTCACGAGCCACCTCTATTTCTCACCATCTACCTGAGTATTTCTCTCCCCTCCGTCTCACTCACTCTCACCCCCTCCCGCCTCGCATGTATTTATCCCCTGCGACTCACTCTTACTACCTCTTTTCCTCACTCACTCCCTCCCCCTCTCTCATCTCACTCACCCCTACCTTCCGTCAATTACCCCACTCTCACTCAATCCCCCCTACAAAATACATACCAAAAGCCCCCACCTCTTAAATACATATAACCCCACCCCGCAATATAAAATTAAAATACCCCACCAATACATATTAAAAATGCCCCGCCAATACATATTAAACTTGTAAAGTGAGAAGGATCAAACTGCTCCAATGAAAACAGATTCGGGCTGCACGGGTAAAATCATCATTATCGTCATCATCATTATATCTCCCCCAGCACACCTCCTCATCCTCATATATCCCCCCCAGCACCCCACATCATCATCCTCATATACCCACCCCCTGCATCTTACATCACTCTCCCCCCCCATGCATCTCACCTCACTCACCCCTCCGCATTTCCCATCACCCTCCGCCACCCTGGATCTCACATCATCTCCCCTCTCCCCCCCCCCCCTCCCGTATGCCTACCTCAGCCGGGAGGAGAGGCTGGTATCCTCCGGTTGTCGGCAGAGGAGGAGGCAGTGGCGGACAGCAGAATGGCAGACCAGGCAGGACTGTGCGCGGTCGCTCTAGCTAGCAGCAGGCACTGGAAGTGTTGGGTCACACTGCTAGAGCACGCTCCTACCCTGCAGTCCTGAGAGTGAGCGGGCTCTGGGGGAGGGGAGTCCATGGTCCGTAGGAGGAACCCCTGAGACTGCTTCAAGGAGCCCCAGGGTTCCACAGAACTCTTGTTGGGAATCGCTGCTTTAGGGCATCTCTTAGGGTTCGTCCATGCTGCTGAAGACTGTGCGGAGGCGTCCGCACGCGGCGCGATCACATTGCCTTAAGGCATTGATCGCGCCCATGGGCCGCGCATGTGCACGACAGCAGGATGGGGCCCGCGTTGTTCGAGGAATCAGTTGAGACTGATTTCTCGGCGCGACGGGCAGGTCACGTGAGCGGTTCGCCCAATGAGGGCAAACCAGCTCCGTGACGTCACAGACATGCACATCTACCATGTCCTGAAAACGCACCCGCTTCACGCGGGTGACGTCACGCATGCGCATGCCTCCATGTGGATGAAGGCTGTATGGACACAGCCTTACATAAATAGGTTATAAAGTGGCTTATGGCACAGCACCGCTTAGCAAATACGGCCCTTTGTTTTTTTTTGTTCCAAAAAGGCTTCAGCATCCATCTTTTCACAACAACGAAGGAACATATTCTTTAATGTATTAGAATTTTCTCCGGTGCTAAGAAGAGACGGTGAATCCACCCAAATCCGTTTCCCGGATTTTCAACGATGTAACCCCCAAAATCCGTTTCGCGGTGTAAAATCCGCAAACGGATTTGGGACGGCTTCAATCCGGGCGGATTCATCAAAATCCGCCGTTGGATACAACCCGCGATGGATTTGTAGAATCCGTCGACGGGTTGCGTAATCCGCAGTGTCCAATGGTAATAATAATATAAAAAATCCACAAAATGCGAATCGCCCTTTTTGACATTGATCCGCTGAAATCCGCGGACTGAAGAAAATGGCCGATCCGCCGCAGATCCAAATTCGCATTCGCCCATCTCTAGTGCTAAGGTGGTTAAAAAAAACTCCCAAAACAATTCTCTCTGGACCTGGCTCAGTTCTCTGTTAGGATTTTCCAACTTTTTCTTGCTGCAAAGAAGTTTAATAGTTACACCAATAAACCAGTGTCTTACAATAACATCTTCCTTATTTATTTGGGTAGAGCTGAACACGAAGTCCTGCCAAAGGGACATTTTATTTAAAATTACAATACATGCAAACATGAAACACGTTAGAGCAAGTGAAAGTATTATGCTAGCCCTCTGCTACCACTACGTTACCGTATGAATGAAGAATGTTCCATACACATTGAACAAGTTTAGTCATGTGCTTATGTTTGTGCTTTTGAATGTTAATAAATCTATGCTCTGAATCATGTGGATGGAGAATATATAACAGAAAAGGTTGTTTTTATGTTCGTAAACTGAGGGTTTTCAGGGGTTTGATTTCCTTTGGCTAAGTCCTTTTTTGTAATGTCACCGTGATCTCTATAAAAAGGGTGCAATTTGATCCAAACCTCAAAGCAAAATGTTTTACCTGCATCAATTTACACTAACAACGGATGTAAAGAATCTTATTGATTTTATTTCTTACACCTGCTACAGATATCTAAGTGTAGCCAGGTCAACCCTTGGCCCCCCTACCTTGCTGCGGGAGGGGGCGGCTGCATTGTGGCACGCACGGGGGCCGCCGGAGCGGCGGGAGGACCCGCTGGGAGAGAGGGAGGTGCGCGCCAGTGCAGGGAGTAGCATTGCGGTGGGGCCTGCGGCCTATAGATGGGGCGACCGAGTCGCCGGTGTCCCGCAGTGGACGGAGGGACAGGTCGCCACCTTCTTGGATGGCTGCACATGCGCACAAGCAACCCGCGCATGCGCAGAGGATCCCCGACGTCCAGGCGGCCATTAGGAAGCTCGCACATGCGCATAGGCGCTCAGTAGCGGTGGTCATCTTAGAAAGTACTCCACGGGGGAACATCACCTCCCAAGATCCTTTGGGTCAGCCCGATCAGGAGACAGGGCACAGTCAATAGGGCTGCTATATTCATGGCCAGGAGAGATAGGCGTTTGGCGCGAATGCAGGGACCACGCCAGTCGGAGAAGGATGCAGAGGGGTAAGGTAGTGTCTGGCTGCAGGTGGCATCCCAGACTAGTCCAGATACCCCTTAGACCCCAGATAGGCCCCGACTCACCGTAGGCTGTGGCTGCTACAGGGAAAGCCCATAGCTAGGGACATTTCACCAGTAGCTGCTGATAGTCAGAGTATAGCACCGGTGAGACACCACACGGTGATTGTGACCTGTGATCTGGGGCCAGACCACCTACATACAGAGACTCTTAAAGGTGAGACCCTCCAACCGGATTTCACCCCACGTAGAGGCGGACGCCTTCACGGACGACGACGATGCTGGATCAGCGGATCCCTGATTGTTATTCAGCAGCACCTGGGTACCGGAGTACCCGGGCAGGTACCTCAACTAAGTGCACCAACAGTTCACAGGGTAGTGCTACTCTATACACTTTTGGGTGGGCCGGGACATTGAGAAAGGACATCAGGGTATTGGTGCCAAGCATCCATTGTACTTTGGGGACTCTTACTGGGGTAGTATATGTTATATACTGTGTGGTACAAGCTGCCACTATATATATATATGTTCAGTAAAACCTGTTCTTATATACCTGTGTGTGTGGTTACTGTTAATATTGGTCCTGTGAGAGGCTTATCCGGCTTCGCAGGGATCCCGCAGCTGAGGTGCTGCACCTAGGCGACCAAGCGACACCCCAGGCTCCCAGAGGCGGAGGCCAGGCCTTCTGGCAGCCAAGCAGGTAACAGCAACACTAGTGGTTCCTTTAGTACGGGGAAAAGGGGCTACATCAGGAACAGAGATTAACGCCACCTCAGACCTGGATTTATTAGATGCAAAGAATGGAAAACTGCACCAGTTATAGGTGCAAATTCTGATACAGTACATTTCATTACAACTGTTCCTATAACCGTGCCCTATAACTCCTTCCCTTACTGCTCATATAACCACTTCCTATAACTCCTCCCCTAACTGCTCCTATACCACTTCCTATAGCTCCTCCCTTAACTGCTCCTATAACTCCTCCCCTAACTGCTCCTATTACCACTTCCTATAACCCCGTCCCCCATCCTCCACCCCTCCTCCCTAAAACACTAATTGGAGCAAAGCAAAATGAAGTCCCTGCATAATGCAATTTGCACCTGTTTTTGAAAGGAGGCTTCTATGTGCCCCACTTGATACATATCCAGGTGTTTGAGCTAAACCAGCATATCTTCCACTGGCAATATATATATAAATATATTTTAGGTCTTCTAAGTGGAACTGTAGCATTAAAACCTCTACAGCAAGACGAACCTGCAATGCTTTACAGCTAAAAGGTTGTCAGTCTATGTATTGGTTTGCTTTCCACATGCAGTGCAACAGTAAATATAAGGTATAGTATAACTAAAATTAGAATTTTGCTAAAGGCAATTTACTGTGCTGAAATGTCTTTGTAAGAGAAACAGCTTTGATTTATTGACAGAGCCTAAGAAAACTACAGTTTCTCAGCTGCTGAGCAGACAAATAAATGTTTGCAGTTAAAAACGTGCCATCTTGCTTCAAAAAACAAGCGCAATTCAGATGGTTTACAAGAGAAAAATACTCGGCAGGCAAGTTTGTATTTGTATAATTCATCCAAAAACAACGTGAGCCAGATAGTCACAAGCAAGTAAATCTACTTAAGAAATCGTTTATTATTATTATTATTATTTTTTTTTTAACTTACAAGTTTATAGAAAAGCCAAAGAATATCTATGTGTAAGAAGGAACCACATCCTACGCAAACAGAACAAGAGACCTGGCAAAGACTCAAAAAATCAGGCACCATATGGCGTGGTAAAGTCAAAATACAACAGCAACCTGAACAGTGCTGATTCTTCAAAAAGGAATATGTACAGTATGCATATAAACATAGAGTAGATCAAAGTACTGGCCTAAAACCATTAGAAAATCCCAAGAAACAGCCAGAAACGGCAGAGAAACAAGTTGAAAAGAATATAATTGTAACTGCATGTATAAATAAACATGCATCATATATTCATTGGTGCCTATATACAGTATCTATATTTTGTATAGAGCCAATAATATACGCAGTCATTTTACAATTTTTTACAAACATTACAATACAGGGAATGTAATAATTCTGATGGGATAAGTGCATCAAGACATAAATGTTACATTGACAGATAGAAGTGAATGCCCAGGAAAGCTAACCAAATGTGGGAAGACTAACTGAACGGGTGAGTTTTCAGATTTGTTAGCGAGAGAATGTGCTTGGTGAATATTTAGAGGGAGTGAGTTCCAGAGCTAGGTGTAGCATGTGAGAAGGGTTGTCGGTGTGAGACAATTGTAGTGGCCCGAGGGGAGTGGGGCTATCCCTGGAAGCAGTTTAAGTAGATTGAAGGGTAGAACGCAGGGCGGCCAGTAACGAGAATGTTGCAGTAGTTCAGAGTGGAAAGAATGAGGGCCTGCATTAAAGAGCCTGAAAGGACATACCAGGATCCGTTATTCCTTGTTTGGCTATGAACTATTTCATGGACTCTTGGGACTGGTAATACAGTATCTTTTTGCGCCGGGGATCTGCTTTGTTGTGGGAAAACTTGTATATCATTTCCCCTTGGCTTCCATTCCCATTAAGAGTTTTACACCACTCCAGGGAATCATCACTGTATTACTATTTTCACTTTATTAGTGGGTAATATTATTCATTGTATGCACATTCATTACAATTATTAGTGCAGTAGGCACACTTAGCTCACAGTTTTTTTTAGGTTGAAGTGCTTTTATATATGCATTTTAGGTATTAGTGTTGTTCAAGTGTTTAATTTAAACCTTGGCCCACCCTGCCCTTATAAGAGAACCAATAAAGATAAGGCGAAAGGGAGGGGGATTTGCCTGTGCAAAATCTTGTTGAACACACAGAGAAATCAGACACAAGGGAGCAGCCAGAGGAAATCAAACCCCCTCCCAAGTCACAGCTCATCCTGTTTACAAACTGACTTTTAACAACCTTATTTAAAAATACTTCTAGGTGTCAGATGTCATTGTAAAAAGGATCCAATCACTCAGATGTGACCCCGTAAACATGTCACTGACATTTAGTACACTTTGGTAGAAGGCAGGGCTGACCCTTTAAACAACTCTAAAGAAATGACTGGAATATATACAGTATTCTCATGGTAAATTCCTAGGGGAGATTCTCTCCACGCACAATCTTCTGCCAAAGTAGAAATAAACACAAGTTCCAAAAAGGACATGGAATTTAGAAGATGTTTCCAATTCCCTGATGTTTTGTAAGACGTTTCAGAATCCAATTGTGTCCTTACAAGATTCTGCTCAGTCTCATGCTTTTTCCATTAGTTTGAAGAGGATAGAAGCAACAATTTGGAGCGTTTCCATGTAAAGAGGAGAACACACAGGTGTGTTGTGTAAGAGACACATAGTCCCGCAATAAAACCTATGTACTAACACAGGGGTGCTCCAGTCCTCAAGCCCCTCCCCCCAACTGGTCAGGTTTTCAGGATATCCCTGCTTCAGCCCAGGTGCTCAGTCAGTCCCTGCTTCAGCACAGGTGGCTTAATCAGCCCCTGCTTTAGCACAGGTGGCTCAATCAGAGGCTCGTTCTTCTACTGAGCCTATGATTGAGCCACCTGTGCTGAAGCTGGGATATGCTGCAAACCTGACCTGTTGAGGGGGCTTGAGAACTGGAGTTGAGCCCCCCTTTCCTTACATGTTTATTTACATTTGTGGTGCAACAAAACTGCCATAATATAAATCGAGCTAAAACATGCAGTGACTTGGTACATCCATCGCATACTCGCGCGTTTCACAAAAATGTCTGTCGCTCCCATGTGATGCACTTTCTCCTTTATTTGTGGGCACACAGAAATATTATTTTGTAGCCCATACCATTAACATCTGTACCCAGCGTCGGCCATTTCTGAGCGGACACAAAAAATCAGATGTTGCTACACTGATGGCACAGATAGTGGCCCTGAGCTTCAGGTGAAGGGCAGCATGACTGCCAGGCCAAGCCCCCTAACATTCTCTCTTCTCTCTATCTGCTGAGAGTGGCAGTTTGGCGGTTAAACCCCTAGAGGGGCGGCAGAGGAACTGAAGGGTTGGGTGTCTAACGTGAGGGCATCGGAGTTCATAGAAGGACATTTATTGGTGGTAGGCAAAGCTCTCACTGGGGGAGCGGGTGGTTCTTGGACTTATACTCATGGGTGATTATGAATGATCAGGGTTGGGTAGGGCTTTGCGGTTCCTTTTGGGGGGTTCGGGCTATGGTTGGCCATCGCTGGTCTTACTGGTTGGTTGAGTACTGTGGCAGGGAAATAGTTACATGTTATGTTGGTTCTGTTAATTTAAATAAAAGCTGTGCCCCTTTGAATGACCAGACCCGTTTATGAGTGTTTCTTTTAAGAGAAAAGGTGTTTTGTGGAACGGTGGAGCAACCTCGAAAGGCTCCAAGGTCATGTTACATTTCAGGTTAGTACAAGCGCGACTTAAACTGAGATTTTCATTTTTGCGGCACAAAAAGCCAAATAAATCAACTGAGGACAAATTCACTTATTTTTGCTCCTTTTAAGACACGTGGTCCAAAGATTAATCTTCCTTTGGAATTTACTGAAAAAAACGCGACCATTTCATACCTAATACTGTGTACTCAGAATGATGGATTCACCCGTTACTGTAACCTGAGTGCGCTTAAGTTCGGATGGTGCACATAGTTAAAATATCTGAAGTAGAGGATTTGACAGATTTCAAAACTTTGTGTTGAAACTTAAACTACGTCTGTGAATATCACTCTTATTGGTGCAATTAATGGTATGTGAAGCTTAGCTTTAATACGAAAAGAAATGGGCATATTTATCATACAGAATTTTCTTTAATTGAGTTTGCTACACTAGTTTAGTTAGAACTGGAGTATTCTATCATATCGAAATATATTGTTCCACCTCTTTAGGGTCCAAGTATTATAGTGGGACAGTTATTTTGCCATTTCTAAGAGATGTGTGGAGAGGTACATTAGGGTGAAATGATATCTTGGCTTTATTGAGCCTGTTCCTTTATCCAGACAAAACATACAAAAACAACAACATTACAAACCCCTATCCCTTTGTAAGAGCTAACTTGCTTCCCCAGACCCTATCTGCAGGACTGGAGGAATATTCTCATTACCAGCCTATCACCCCAAAGTCTCAGGGGGTACCTTAAGCAGGTGGCCCTCCATGTCAGTCTCTGGCAGGTTCCTGGGTCCTCTGTGTCCAGGAAATATAGGTCTCTGGGTGTCTTGATCTCAGCACAGCCTTTGTGCTCAAGACAGTGTCTGTGTGCAGGCTTCTCTGCTTTCCTTCTGGCAGCCCAAAGGTGAGCTAAGGAATCTCCCTCCTGTGTCTCAAATTAGGCTTTTTACAGAGCTTTCATTAGTCCAGATGGAGACTAGTTAATTGAGTGGCTGCAACCAACTATCTCTCTGCTGGATTCTCAGAGCTCTGAGGCTGCTTTATTTAAACAGGGATAAGTCTCTGTTACAGCATTAATAGTGCAATCCCTGGTAGGCGTCCAGAAAATAATTAAACGATCTAAAAGATTCTTGAAACAAATCCAACCATGCTAATAGCAAAGATTTGGCTGCTTTCATTTGTTCCAGAAATTAATTACTAATCGAGTTTCTTAGAGACCTCTGAACAGGGCAGTGTTAGTTAATCAAGTGTTTTCTTTAACCTTATTCGACCCAGTCCTTATTATAGAGGGGGAGAGAGGAGAGAGGAGGCATTGCCTGTGCAAACTCTTGTTTAACAAAGTCCCAGATCCACAAAGGGTGTAAAACATCAGCACACCCTTACTCCCATTCAGCTCAGGCATGCTGAAGTTTAGCACACTTTTTTGGACCTGGGCCACAGTGACATCAGATAAAAGGGAGCGGCCAGAGGAAATGAAACCCCTCCCAAGTCTCAGCTCCATATGGAAACCCCCCCTAACGCATTTCACGGGTAAGTATGTGTCTCTTCAGAGTATCCTTAGTAGGACTACTGCCCTCAAATGGGGCTATATAATATAATATGCATCTTTTGTTAATTAACTGTCCACAGAAATCCTCTGTGGACACTTCACAGCTATTAAAAGCTACCAGCAGGATTTGAAATAACATTTTTGTGCAATTTTCCAGTCTTCACTGAATATACAAACTTGTAATTATTTCTGAAATGCTCTTAATGAAGCAAAACGTGAAAAATCCTATATTTAAAAAAGTTAAATCAGTTCTGTAGTATTGGATAATGCTGTCTGTATTTTCTTTTTCTTTTTTTTACTCCTAATACGATTTTTTATGATTTTTAAAAAAATGTAATGATAATCCGTTGGTTGCTACAGCAATCATTTAGAAAGTCACATCCATTTCCTCTTTTGAAACAAACTCTCACACCTTTTTGAGCTCTGCACTTTGGCAACCAAGTATCACAAACAGATCTGTTGCTGTGTTACAAACAGCAGACTATTACTCTGAAAGCTGTAACAATAATGCGTTACACTTAGTATTATAATGTTACATATCAGCTGCAGCATTTCATTGACCGCAGCACAAAGTCAGAAGTCGGCCATTTCGTTAGGCACACAATCAGGATTTTGACAGATTTATAACAGGAGCACCGATTGCTAGCTTAGGTAATAATGTAGAATTATACGTTGCCACATGCTTTACATATACAAATAAGAAAAAGGGGGAATGTAGTATTGCTGTTTTAAAGAAATTCCGTAAACCAAGTCCCAAAAACCTTTTCTTAACACATTTGTCCAAACGTTCGCAAAATGAACAATGGACTTTCAGAAATCCATAGCCAGTTAACATGCGACTTGAAGGTTTTATTCGCTAATTTCCAGTTACACCAATAAAATGAACTAAACAGTTTTCTGCAGACATGTTTTGGCTATTTCCGGTATGACTTTCCCTGAACTTATCCAATGTCCTTTTGTAAATCTAGAAACAGCTGCTCATAAAACATTTTTTAGAGAAATGTCCACCGGCAGTTATGGTTCTCTTTACCGTATAACATTTGCGACTGTAATTCTGTGTCTTTTTGATTTCTTATAAATGGTAAAACTTAGCACATAGGTTTGTCAGTTTTTTGCTGGCATCAGTAGATTTAACTGTAACAGTAACATGTATATACAGTAACATGATATATGTGTATAAATAAAAACATTTTTACAATAAAGCATACTGTTTATTTGCTTATATCAAAGCTTTTAAGAATGTAAGAAGAACGTAAGAATTGCTCATTCTAGGTTAGGCCAAATTCTAAATCCTATCTCACGTGGGGGTAAGTACTGAAGGATTCTGGGAGTGCCCAGCATACAGCATCAGCCACTTGCTGTTTTTAGATGTGTCCATGCTGCTAGTATCCATTTATGGGTGTCGACTATTAAAACTATTAATTCTATTTACTCTTGTAATTTCTGCTGGGAAGATGATTGTAAGTGAAGAAATGTTTCCTTGGTCCGTGTGTTACTCTATGTGAGTTTCTGAATAACGATTCCCTATTTATTCTATCCACATTTACAGCACAGTCCCCCTCAAAATCAAGATGAACGAATGACAATTTCACACAAAATGGGAAAACACTTTATCCAACTGTTTGAAAGAACTAATAATATCTTTACTAGTTAAACATGACTACAAAAAATAGGAACAAGCAACTATATGTTTAAGACAGCCATCTTAAACATACAGTATAGTAAATGGGACACTAACCTACAATTTAATGACCTTGAATTTAAACTCAAAAGAAACATTGACACCTTTACCAGTGATATTAAAGAAAGAAAACAAAGAAAATCTATTAGAGATCTCAATTATTTTAAATCTTGTGGAGTACATAAAAGGAAAAGAAAACCAAGATAATACAGAATACTGTGACTCATCAGCTGAGTGGGATCATTCAGACAGTGCAGTACAAGTTATCAAACAACCAAATATTTCAGAAAGAATAATGATCAATGTTTTTTTTTAGGGATACAGAGATCAGGAGTCAATTTCCCAGAAAGAGAGAAAAGACTACAAGGAGCCAAAGAAAAATGAAGAAATTGAGAAGTATAGGGCTTCTGAGGTTGAGGGAGAAGGATTTTTTTTTTTACATATTCACATGCAAAATTATTTATTTATTTTATTTATTTATTTAAAAAATATTTTACCAGGAAGTAATACATTGAGAGTTACCTCTCGTTTTCAAGTATGTCCCAGGCACAGAGTTAAGACAAATAATACATGGTTACAGATACAGTTACATAAATGAGCAGGTTATACATTATATACAAGACATTGCATGCGCAGTTAAAGATAATAAATATTATGGGCGTATGAAACAGTTGCAGACCAGGTTAAAATGTGAGACAAAATGAGATGAATCAGAAATAATCAGTCTCAGAGAAGTAGCTTTAAGTAATAACAACTAGAAGTCCTTATAAAGGACGATCTTTCTCCCCATCAGGCAATCTTATGGATCCAAGACACCAACCTATTTGGATGAAAATTGGCGTTTTACAAATTCTATAAAAGAAAATTTAAATGTGGCAATCCAGGAATAGATACAGATTCATTGGGTGACAATGATTTAAAATATCTCAAAGATCTTATCTCCCTGTATGAAGACAATGATAGAGGAATAGGAAAGGGACCCCTCACCTCCCTCAAATCCAAAACGTGTTTACACCCCCGTTAATCACTAGTGCATAGAGATCTTGCTCAAATTAGTCACGCATGACATGGATGAACTTTCTAACAGAGGTGGACAGGACAATCTGTGTCCACATGAAAGAAAAGCTTTGGGAGAATTGAGAGAGAGATGAGGGGGGGGGGGGGTTATAATAAAACACGGGAGGAAATCCAGTGATAATGGAAGAAGAGAGGTGCATTCAAGAAAGTGATCAAAAGTGCTCTGAGATCCTATCTAAAGATCCCACAATTGCTTTCTCCCCCCAAAATACATAGCTTTCTAAAGTCAGGTCTAAATAATAAAGTGATATCTGAAAAAGAGTTTGAACACATGATGGTGAAGTGCCCAAAAATGACTTACTTTCTATAGTGTACCTGACATACATCAAAACAAAATTCAGTCTTCGTTCCCCCCCCCCCCCAGGATGACCCATTGTGTCCAGAATAGGGTATCGTAGTGAAAATGCAATCACCTATCTGGACAACGTGTTAAGACCATTTGTATTTGCCCTCCCGTCCTACATCAAAGGCACCACGAAAAAGAGAGGGAATAGTACTATCCTCAGAGAGTCTTTTGGCAATGCTTGATGTGGAATCTCTTTACACAAGCATACACCATTATAAAGGAATGTTAGCAGTACCCCATTTCTTAAGAGCAAAAGGAAAAGAATACTCAGACCACAATACATGTATTTCTGAACTCTTAAACTATTTACTGTCACACAACTTTTTCCTATTCAACAGAAAATGTTACCACCAAATACAAGAGACCGTCATGGCCAGAAAATGCACCGATATATGCAAACATGTATTTATGATGGTGGGAGGAGATGAGAGTATTCACACAAGAAATGCTCAAATACACACAATATATAGAGATGTAGAGCTGTGGACATGCTATATTGCTGACATGCTAATACTATGGAAAGGCACCAAATAAGGCTTTCAAGAATGTGTAAATGCCCTCATCAATAATAATTGCAACCCAAAACTCACCGCAGGAAAAAATATTGCTTTTTTTGGACACAGAGAGGACTAAAGAAAAGGAGGACACAGTACAAACCACAATCCATGGAAAAAAAGACATCCACCAACAATCTCTTGAAGGCTAACAGCCACCATCCGAGGCCTCTACTTCAAAGCATACCAGTCGGACAATTTCTAAGAGCAAAATTAAATTGCTCGACTAAGGAGGAATTCAACAAACAAGCAACCATTAAGAAGCAAAAATTCCTAAACGGGCGATGATGAACTTGTATTGAAAAAGCATTTAAAAAAGCGCAAAAAAAAGAGACTGATATTGGAAACTGGAAAGAGGACAAAAAAAAGACAATGACAATCAAATAAGGGTGATAGGAGCCTGCAATAGGCAGTCGGAAAACATCAAAACTGTTCTTGAAAAACACTGGTATTTCCTAATGGAGGACAAAGATGTGAAAGAAATCCTAGAACCGGCACCTAGGATAACATATACGTGGATGTTTAACTAATCTTTCAGATCAATTGGTTCATAGTCACATCTTGGCTCCAGTTAAAAACAGTGGGATCATATAAATGTGGCAGCTGTAATTTTTTAATCCAACAAAGCTTTTCCAAAATTTAAATAATAGTAAATCCATCAATGCAAAGATAATCATAAACTACAAGTCTGTAGGAGTTATCAACTTGGCTACATGCACGTGACATACAATATGTAGATAAAACTGAAGGCAATTACGTAGACGTATTCTGGAACATGTGGGCATTAGATACAGTAGATTAGATACAGTACTCCCTTGTCCAGACACGTCAATGAAATACATAAAGGAGATACAAGCTCCCTAAGCATTCAATGCATTGATCAAATTTCACTGGGAATAGATAATGTCCTCCTAAGAACAGAAGCTATGTGGATCTATACTGTGGGCACTCTACCTCCCCAGGACCTATATGATGGATTTCTATATTCAAACTTTTTATTATCAAGATATCAGTAATGTGAATTAAGATATGTAGAGAAGGATCTCAGATGGTGATTCTTCCTCAAAGAACAATATCAGATATTAGTATCCACTGGCTAAACATCTTTGGTGACTAACATGCAATAACCAATGCTAATATCAGATTAATCTAATGTTGACTAATTTAACATACTGTATGTAGAGTTTGGATAACATCAAGCTCTTTCCAGCATGACTATGTGCATAATAAAGTTAGTTTAACACACACACATGTAATAGGTCATGCAGTACTGTATGTTAGGAGTGGTCACCACATACAATGTTTCAATGATGATGTCCGTCAGGAACGTGGGGAGGAGAATCAAATAACATGAAAAGTACAGGACACAAGAAATAGTGCAGATAGCTTTACCCCTGAAGCGGAAGGATCCGTGAAACGCGTAGGGTGCCCTACTCCCACGCGTGTGTCAAACAGAGTAGCATCCACATGCACTTTCTCCTGACAAACCTGGGACCTCCCGTGACGTCATACCTGGACACAACCCGCAGATATCATTGCCTCTCGCGAGAAAGGCTTGCGGACATCCTGGAGATCGGGAGTTGTTTAACAAGTAGAGGGAAGACAGCCGGAATGACCATCAGTGAGTCGGAGGTTCCTTATGCCCCAGCGGGTCTGGGGGGCGCAACGCTAGGACTCCGAGAGTAGCTGTTGGCAGCGGGAGGTGATTTTCCTGTTTACATGAGATATTCTATGCGCATATCCTACTTTGGTCCAATAAGTAGGATTCCAATTGTAGTTTGCCAGCGTGAGGAGAGGAGCTGTTTTAATTGTGTTTTATTGTTTATTAAACATATCTTTGGTTTTACTTACTATCTTGCACAGTTTTTCCTCTGGGGATTGACCATCCCCTTATTTTTGAATAACCTGTCCGTTAGTATACACAGTGTTGCACTATTTTTATTTTGTTTCTTCTTTTCACATATGCGGTACCCCACGGATTGATCATCATTTGGATTCATCATTTGTTGGACTTACCTGATATTGTATTCTACCAAGGACTTTCTTTCTGGTAGTTTTGAACACTGACACTGTTTGGTCACATACAGGCATACCTCGGTTTAAGGACACTCACTTTAAGTACACTCGCTAGTAAGGACATATAGCCAAATAAGCAAACGGCAGCTCACGCATGCGCCTGTCAGCACGTCCTGAACAGCAATACCGGCTCCCTACCTGTACCGAAGCTGTGCGCAAGCGGCGAGAATATAGAGCCTGTTACAAATGCGTTATTTACATCAGTTATGCACGTATATGACGATTGCAGTACAGAACATGCATCGATTAGTGGAAAAAAGGTTGTGCTTCACTTTAAGTACAGTTTCGCTTTACATACATGCTCTGGTCCCATAGCGTACGTTAATGCGGGGTATGCCTGTATACACTTTTCTATACATTTGTTATTGTTGGTGCCGTTTGATAACATTTGATAACATTTGTTCTACAATACTATATCTGGCTAGGGTAGTCAGAGTTACCTATGTTTGGCAGCCGGTAGATTACACTATAGCAATTATGTTTAAGTGATTAATTGTTCATCTATATGCACTATATATATATATATATATATATAGTTTTTATTACTATTTTTTTGATTAGTGCAGCACAAACCCTTTTTTTACAGATAGCTTTATGACATGAAAAATTGCAATTCTTACAAATCAGACATTTTCACTCTCTCTCCAAATTCCGTCGACTCGCAGTTAGAAAACTGACTGTATTAGAAAATACTGTACCTGTATTGCGGGGCCTAACTTCTCCACAGATGGTATATCACCCCAACACGCCAACATAGATATAAGCCTGACATGTCTGTTGGGTGTTGAGGGGCTGTGGGAAACCAGGCTCAGATACATATGTGGTGGACTTGTCCTAAATTGTCCCTATATGGGACGCTATTATTCTCATGATAAACAAAATCTGTAATACACCCATTTTAAGAAACCCGTGGTTCTGCTTACTACGTAGACTCCATAAAGATTTGGGCAAAACAGAAAATACCCTGGCTTCACATATCTTTTTAGCAACTAGATGTGTCAAAGCCAGGCACTGGGCCCTGCACAACTCTCCATCTTTTGTGCAAATTGTTAATACAATTTGGGAGGTCTGCACTATGGAGAAACTTACCAGCCTAGTCCTCAACAGACTTCACAAATGTATCTGGTCCCCATAGTGCAGTTCCCAGGACAGCCTTCTCCTCTCCTCCAAACTAAGGTCTCGGTAGAGGATACAATGTATCCTCCCCTATAGCAATAACTGGACACCTCTGCTTTCTTGTTTCCGGTCTTATTATTATTATTGAAAAACAAATTGATGTTTCCCATAAGTTTTACTTTGTATTGCAACATGTCACTTCCCTTCTCCCTCACCCCATTTTGATATTTTGTACCCCTTGCCCCTCTTCCCCTCCTTACTTGTACAAAAATCTCAATAAAAAGAGTAACAAAAAAAATAAAAAATCATCATGATCCTAAACAGTTTGGTTTTTGCTTTAAAGTTTAAAAAGGGACCTTGAGTTTTTCGGTAAAGGGAAAGCAACACTGAATAAATATACATGGCCATATATAGACCTGACAGCTTCAAGGTGCTTTGTGTAAGACGTCGTCGCCACGCACCCCTTGTTGGCTCCCAGATTGAAGACTGATGACATCTAGGCAGCCAAGACTCAAAGTACATCATTAATCAGAATCAACATCCGCTGCACATCTACCCTGTCCTTGTAACTCCATTATGCGGTAATGTTCCCAGGAGATAGTTTTTCTTCTTTTGTTTTAAAAAGTTTATTGAGCAAAATGCTACAAAATATCAAATGAGCACTTTTAAAACAGCAAAGACGGGTATGTCTGCATCTCCCACATGTCCCCGAACATTGTTCACCACCACATTATATTATTGTCCATGTCCACTACATTATATTAACTCACCACATTATACTGTGGGTAAGCTGCAGAGAAGGATTCTGGGTAATGACAAGCAATGCAGCAAAGTAGTTGTGTCAATTTTAGCTTCTTTCCAATGTGCAAATAGTTTCCCCAAAAATATGTTTTATTTAACGCTTTCACCATACAGCACTACGTTGCTCACCCCCAAATTATCAAAAAGAGAGCAAGAAGCTCAAAAAGCGGGTGTCTTGAAAGTGAGAGACTTATTTTCCCCAACGACAATCAAAAACATGTGAAAAGTTATTTTTAAGTACACCAAAATACCAAAAACATGATGCACTTTTTCATTTCCACATTGCGAGTATACTAGCCAGTATAATAAAGAATATACCCATCAATTTAGCCAAAAAGTAATCGCGAAACGTTACAAATTATACCTCTGGAATGACTTAGCAGATCAAGACGTTTCAAGCAAATTCATTGGATGGAAGATGCAGTTTCTGCCCAATAAAACAGTAGTATCTATAAACGAAACAAACATACTGTTGGTTTTAATGGAATACATGCGTGGAGTGAAAAGTGTGTTCACACTGCTCCAATTTTACCTGGAGAGTTGCGCTAAATTTAAGAATAGGCAGTGTCTTGCATGTGGTGCTAATCGTTAAAAGCCAGCTACGGTACTTTAAACTTGGTGAACACCCTTTAATTTGATACAATATTTAGAAACAAAATGAAAACATGAATTTAAAGCTCTCTCTCTTTCTCTTTCTCTCTCTCTCTCTCTCTCTCTCTCTCTCTCTCTCTCTCTCTCTCTCTCTCTCTCTCTCTCTCTCTCTCTCTCACCTCCACCGTATTGCATATAGCAGGTTGCGTATTTCTTATATAAGGTTTCTTGTTGCCTTTTTCACCCACCATAACTTAAAACGTGATGATAAACCCTAGTCTTAAAAATGACAGACCTGCCTAAGACATGTGAATGTGCTCACAAGTGATCTTTTTATTTGCTTTATAAATATATATATATATATATATATATATATATATAATTATTCATTTTTTTAACCATTTCCTAGCAAATGTGATCACACTATTCTAGGATTTTGTATTGAACAGGCAGTCACTTGCTTATTTTCTTAGGGTTCAGTATGGTAACAAGTTGATGTTCTCCGGGGCAGGGTGTCACAGTGTATAGACACAACCCAATAGTCTGTTTTGGAACACGCAATACATCTTCAATGATGAAATACATATTGTAAATGCTTATTTGTTATACTGTGCTCATCACGTGGCCACTTCACCTTGCTCTCATAGTATATGGCTGCGATGCTCTAGGATTTTGGCAAAGGGTCCTGCTCAGAAGACTTGATTTACTCGGCTGTTAACTTTGAGTTTGCTAAGCTGTAGGCTGACCTGCCGCTGACTCACTAATGCTCCGAGACACTCAGAAAGTCAGAGTCAGTCTAGACTGCCGTGGTTAATCTGTTCTTGGTTTCTTTCCTGTCGTTTTACGGTAATCCGGTGTTTGATCATGTCTGAAGGGACAGCGGAAAAAGATCATTTTAATATGGATTCTAAAATACCATGGGATTATTTTTAACCCTTTACACAGTCCATTGTTGCCACCGGACTAGCCTTCAAGCACTTCGCAGCCACACAAGTTAAAAAGCAGTGAACGTTGGTGTGAATTCCCATGTGGCCCTTTTCTGAATATACAACGCGTTATAGTGCTGATGGGTATCTGTAAGCAGTTTTTGCTTTCTCAAGACCCTTGACAGGCTTTAGGGAACATCAATTTGCTTTAACCCTTCTGTCAGCAAAGGGGCTAGGGTGTGTCACAGAATGTATACATTCCATTACACTTTGTGCATTACAGAACCCCTGCCCAACTCCTCCTATTGACACTCCCCAAGTCGAAGATGACGCAAATGGAACCCAGACTCCATTTTTCCCACTCCTCCAAAACTCTAACTTCCATCACCTCCCGTAAACTAATCCTGATCGATATAAACCAATATCCCAATTTATTTATCTGTCCTTATCTCTTATTCTAATTAGTCGCATTCCCTGCCTTGAATTTATACCACTAATATTTTATTTTAAACATTTTAAACACTAGCAGGTCATCATCACATTACCAATCCTTTTCTTTCAACTCGTGGCTAGCATACAGTAGTAAAGAACGACAAAAATATATAAACTCCCCAGTAACCTATGGGAACTGTAAATAATTAGCAAACAGTTATTAATTATAGTGTCTTTAAGACTCGTAATGAGTATCTCTTTCGGTTCCCCCTGGCTCACCTCCCTGAACCCAAGAGGCTTCAGAGAGCTCAAAAGACGGGAGAAATGGACACAGAGGGAAAATGTCCATATTAAACTGCGTTGCCAAGGTATGAAGTTTACTTCACCTGTCTTCATAAATGTCTTTATCTAGAAGGACAGCTATTTTTTTATCCCCAGGTCTGGGGGATGGTTCTAGGGGGATGGTTATCTGTCACCTCTCTCTCTCGTTCCTGATCCTTGGTGTGTATCCCTTGACGCACTCCTAGACTGCGGAGATCTCTGTGCCTTTGGTCTCGTCTGTGTGTCCAAACCCAGGGCCCTTGAGGTTGCCATTGAGAGCAAAGTCTCCATCTTTGCTGATAACACTAAATTGTATAAGGTTGTAGAATCAGAGCCGGGTGTAATTTCTCTCCAGAAGGACTTGGAGAGACAGGAATCTTGGGCAGGTAAATGGCAGATGAGGAGGTTATCCATTTATGAAACAAGAATACATAGGTGACTGACAAATTAAATGGGGATAAATGAGGGGAATCCTTGATGGAGAAGAATTTAAGAGTGCTTGTAGACAGCAGGCTTAGCAATAGTGCCCAAAGTCATGCAGTAGCTGCAAAGGCAAACAAGATCTTATCTGGCATTAAACGGTCAATGGAGGGAAGGGAAGTAAACATAATTATGCTCCTTTACAAAGCATTAGTAAGACCACACCTTGAATATAGAGTACGATTTGGGGCACCACTTCTTAAAAAAAGACATTATGGAACTAGAGAGAGTGCAGAGAAGAACCACCAAATTAATAAAGGGATGGACAATCTAATTTATGAGTAGAGGCTAGCCAAATTAGATTTATTTACACTAGAAAAGAGGCATCTAAGTGGGGATATGATAACTATATACAAATATATTCGGGGACAGTACAAGGAGCTTTCAAAATAACTATTCATCCCAAGAATAGTACAACGGACTCTGGGTCATCCCTTAATGTTGGAGGAAAGGAGATTTCACCAGCAACAAAGTATTTTGTTCTTTACAGTAAGGGCAGTTAAAATGTGGAATTCATTACCCATGGAGACGGTGATGGAAGATACAATAGATTTGTTCACAAAAGGTTGGACGTCTTCTTAGAAAGGAAAGGTATACAGGGATATACCAAATAAGTAAACATGGGATGGATGTTGATCCAGGGAGTAATTTGATTGCCAATTCTTGGAGTCAGAAAGGTATTTATTTTCCCCCTTTTGGGATGATATTTCACTGGGGTTTTTTGTTTGCCTTCCTCTGGATGAATATACTGTAAGTACGGATATAGGATACAGTATCTGTCGTCTAAATTTAGCATAGGTTGAACTTGATGGACGCATGTCTTTTTTCAACCTCATCTACTATGTAACTATGTAGCCATAGGTAGCATTTGTATTAAATAAAAAAAAGTCTAGGGAAAGAAATCATTTTGATTAAAGCAACTCTTTCCAATAGTGATCATTGTAATTTCATCCACCCTGATAATTTCCCCCCCTCAATTTTAGCTACAATTGGAATATAATTAAAATCGTATAGTTAGGAGTGGGGATTTTAATAAGGAGTGCACATATTATAATGACAAAGATAAAAAGATCTGTAAAATTGCTTCATTATGTCCAAATGTCTCAAACAATGTTACGATTTCTCTATGAAATTTGCATATATGCAAACGTTTTGCCGAGCTGTTTTTCGTGTAATTGTGGTTGTTTCTCCGCATAAGCTTTCACCAAGCTGCTCACAAATCTGGTGTTAAGATGGGGTGTCCTCTTCCGAAGCATTGTGAAGCAACCGAGACACATTTGGAAAAAATGGAGGGTGCAGAGGGCTGTACACTGCCAGAGCTCTCACTTAGTTGCACAGCGCCCTTGTAAAACATAACATTTAATGGATAAATTAAAACATGTATCACTGTAATTAGAGTATGAACAGCAATTACAAAGTAAGTAGTGGGATAGGAGGCAGATGGAGCTAACAAGAATCTCAATAAAGCTAAGAGTATTAATTACACTATTGAGCCAAAAAAGAAGTCATCATCTTATTAGGAATGTGAGCTCCCCACCCAGAACAGTAACGCTTTGAGTGTGCTGGCAGAGTGACAGGCTTATATTGGTAAATACATTCAAGCATGAGTATCTACTATGGAAGTCACTGGCAAGAAATTGCTGCCCACTGATGATAACTAAACGTTAGCCATATAAATATGTGCAGCAGTAGCACACGATGAAAAAAATCAGTGTATTGTCAGTGTGATCAGAATGAAATCTGTGCAGGAGCAGAGCTGCTTTGCTGCGTGGGGAGCTCTTATTCCTAATAAGGTGATTACTTCCAATTTTCACCAAGCTTACAGAATGAGAACATATACACAGATGTGGCCAGATTTACTGTTTTTGGTGCCATCATTGCGCGCGGTACTGGTATCGGGCTGATAGCGGTGCCAAAAACAGAAAGGATTACCGCTGTGGGGGATCCATGCTTCTGAATGGGACCTCCGCAGTGTTAATCCTTTGTTTACTTCAGTGCAATAACCCCAATATCTGGAGTGAACGGAAAGAAGGAATGGACCCAACTGAATTGTCTGGCCGATGGGCCCCAGCTGCGAGCCTCCCCACTGTGCTGCACAGGGCCTAGGGTTGCCAGGTGTCCAGTATTGAACCACACTGTAAAAAGTATTTTGTTCCAGCTTCCTATTGGCCCATCATTTGGCAGCCATTTTGTTTCCCTCGAGGGGGATTGAAACCCAATAATCAGTAAGTATCTCAGAACCCTTGTTCCTATCCTGTAAAAAAAAGTGGATAAAAATAAGTGGGAGGGATTGCTGCTTTACGCAAGTATTCGACTTACTGTATATAGAGTGGTTATGCTCAGGTATAGCGGACTCCAGATCTTTAGGTAGGGTAATAGCCCTGCTACCCCAGCCCACCCTCTGGCCTGTATAAAGAGGTTGAGTCCTGTCAGGATCCTCATTCTCGCTATCACAGTTTAAAGTCAGTTTTTAATATAATTCTCTATCAGTCAGACCCATTGTATCTGCGCTCTTTCAGTATCGTACACATAACATCGCTGCTCCGCTGGGGTTTTGTAGGGGCTCTCCTGCAACACTGGGTGGAAGATGCTTCTGGGTACTGCACTAGCGAGGGGGCTTTCAGAGCCATGGGGGGCAAGACTCCACTTGGCTTGGAGGTGAAAGGGGCCCAGGGGCATGTCGGGCTATCACTCACTTGGGTAGTAGGCCTGGCTGTTACCCTTCATGGCTGCCGTTGAGTCCTGCGATACGATACGGCATGATACACAGAGTCTCTCGGCATCCAGATGCTGAGGTTAGAACTGGTTTGGCTGTACAGCAAGGAAGTCCAAATCCTTCTTCACTACGAGCTAGACTTCCCCATGCACTAGGTGGCACCAGAGTATTTGCAAAACGCCTCTTCTTGCATTAACAAGACTGCACAATAAACCGTTTTTACCTTGATAAATTAGATTACCTGGAACTTCCAGAGACAAGCATTGGGTTAAGGGACATTGTATAAGGGGCTAAGACAGAAAGTTATATTTGCAAGTAAGTATTACGTAGCCTCCCTGGTAAATAAAGGAAGTTGATCAGTATGGGTGGAGAAGAATTGGACATTTCGTCGCGGGCGTCTCACTGCGACCAAGTCTTAACCGGTGTTCGGCCGCATAGGGACCTCTTCCACCGCTGCTGGAAGCTCGGCTGCTGGCTGCTTTGCCAAGGTAAATTAATGTAAGCGTCAATTTATCAGTTAGGGTAGGAGGTTAAGGGTTAGGGTTTAGGCCGGTAAGAGGACTAGATTAAAGGGTTAAGGTTTTTAGGACGGTAGGGGGTAGCGTTATTACTGTTTTAGGGGTTAAGATTCGGTAAGGGGTAAGGTTAGGGACTTACCTTGGTGGCAAAGCAGCACGTTATCAAGAGGACAATGTGACGAGGTGTTTAGTGGCTAAACGCCAGCACAGATTTGGTTGCAGCAAAACAGTCGCAACCAATTGTCCTTCATCGTGGGTGGAGTCAGTGGCAGATGTCCCATTAGGCTCAATAGGCCCGGGCCTAGGGCGGCAACATTTTGGGGAAGCCAATTTCCCTTATAGAGAGGCCCCGCTCTCTTTCCCACTGATTGCTGGGGGAGAGCGTGAGGCTTCTGTACAATTCTTACCTTCTCCTTCGTGCCGCCCTCCTCGTTCTTCAGCATCAAATGATGCTGCGACATCACATGGCGTCGCGTTGTCCCATTAATAAAACAACGTCACACTTTCTGCACCAGTCCTGTTGGGATGTGAACTTATTTTTTATATATCATTTATATACAGTTCTACAATCATTTTTTTTTAAAAGCTATAAAGTAAAGAATCGCTCTCAATAATATATTAACTCCTTCAAGCCAGAGCGGTCAGTTGCAGTCCTCAATGGCACTGAAGCATTTTATAGAAAAGTGCATTTGAAAGCAGCAGATCCACCTTAATAACAATATTTAACTCTTGGGAGCCCCTCGGGTTCTCGAGATATTTAGTAGTTTATTTACCAATGTTACTTCCTGGTTTTTTAAACGGCCGTCCAATGACGTTGCAGCTTTCTGTTGGCCCATGTGATTTGGCAGCCATTTTGATTTCCCTGGAGGGAGCAGAAACACCAGCAACTAAACCAATGTCTCAGGAACTGGGAGATCCCAGGACTTAAGAATAGCGAGCTTCAGATTCTGTAGAAAAATGAATTAAAAAAAAATACAGTCGGGATTGCTTCTTAAAAAATCAAGTTATCAATCCTAATGCAAAATCCCCTCCTTAAAAAAAGTGAATATTTCTTAAAATGACACAATATCACACATGGGACCTGCAATTTATTCATATTCCTTGTAGTATATGCTGATATCATGTGGTCTGGTTCTTTAAAACGCAGTAAGCAATATTATATTGCCCTCTAGTGACTAAAATAGCTACACGGCTCTATAATGAATTCATTGTAAATTGTGCAGTGGCTATCTGTGTTTTTTTAACCATAGTTCATAAGAACGACATCTGATAATTTATCAGCCCACCTAGTCTGCCCATTTCCTAACATGCTATAAAACCTCAGACCATATTTGGTCGCCCTTTCCCTCCCTGAATATGTGCCAAGTGGTTCACAATTCCATTACTGTATTAGCCTACATCACCTCTAGATAGTACAGATCATTACATTAACTTTGTATCATCTTGTTAATATATTAAGGGAGCGTTCCATTCTATACTTGGCAATACCTTACTAACTGCTTTGGCAAAAAAGGTTTAAAAAAACCTGTGTGGTGCTCAGAGAATCCTGGACAGATTTGATGAATTTTGCATGAAGATTTCAATGCATGGTACCTTTCCAGTAACGGAAGTAATATATGTAGCAGGTAAGTATCCCAACCCACACGCCTAACTGGATTGATCCCACATGCAGCAGTGAAGACGCGAACACAATCTTGTGTCCAGAAAAATGGCGTGTATGTTATAAGGGTCAGGACCTGAATAAAATCAGTATGGATATAATGTATGACTCACGTAGTCTTCCGGAGTCCAAGTAGATATTCTGGTGTCCTGAGGTACCTGGTGTGCAATCCGCTGAAGGTCGAACTGGAAACAACAAAGAGGGGGAAAAAACGGAGCACTACCAATGCGAGAGGGAACAGAGAGATGCGTATCTCCGTGCTTGTTTTTATCATTAACTCCTTTGGTGCCAACCAACCTACATAGACACACCTTGGGAGGGCCTAAGTAATCTCCATGGCACTCAAGGGGATAAAAATGGCTACTATATAATCTAATGTATTTTTCAATAATTTTTTTGTTTGGTATATTTAATGTTCACTTGTATGTTTTATTTTTATTTCTACCATGGCGGGGAGTATTTTTTTTTTAAAGGTGGTGAGGTGTTAAGTGTGTTGAGGTGAGGTTATTGCAGGTGGGTGATGATGGTAGGTTTCCCAGGGTGGCTAGCTAGGCTCCTTGGGTGACGGAAGTGTAGGTTAACACCTTGTTTACCAGACTTGTTTCAATACTTTTTTTGATGGTGGAATATCATGGCAGCACTATCTCCGGAGCAGCAACTTTAAGATTTGTCTGCCGGCTCTGCTACATCTGTAAGTCATACCTAATGCCAGGGTCAAGTATGACTTAAATAGCGTAACGTTATTTCCCCCGTGGAGCTTAGTGAATACGGTACGCTAATAACAGCTAATTTGCATATCATTTTAAATAGTTGTAATTCTAATTAACCCTATGCATTTTTTTAGGAAATAAAAATGTTGCATTACTAGCTTTAGTGAATACAGCTTTACAATTAATGTGATATTAACTTGAGTTAACATCACATTAAATAGTCTAACGTTGCTTAGGGCTAAGGGTTAAGGACGCTAATTAGACTTTCTCAATGTGATCTTAATTTTCAGACACACATCATGTAAACCTTTTTTTCCATCACAAAGCACCCACTGTAATCCTTGTTTGGGATTGATTTGCATTTGTGGTGATCAAAGTTTAGGCTCTGTAAGCAAACTACCTTCCAGTATTTTGGGAAATGCATAGATGTTGTTACGTTTACTTATGAAACCATCTGGAACAGATTCATTGATGACATAATCCTGATTTGCAATGCTGACATTTATGACTTCCAGATGTTTGTGGCCTATCCCCAACCAAAATTATGTCAATTTACATTTCCCTAGGATCTTTTTATATGACTTTTTAATAAAAATCATGTTGAAAATAAATTTTACAATCTATGTTTTAGCATATTTTAATGATTATATACTATACATTTAGTCATTTAAAAAAAAAAACCCCCTCCAGTTTTTGACTGTTAGATTATAAACGTTGTGCTTAATTGTTGTTTAGGCAAGTAGAAATGGGCAAAACTTTCCAATATGCATTCGTAAACTGTTTCAAGTTTGTACTGTATGACCAAAATCTGTTCCCAGTGAACCAGTTCGCTGAACTTTAAAGGGCTAAAGGTTTCTCAGGAATCACATACAGAATTTCCCCCATTAATTTGCTGTTTAACTAATGAATTGCAGCTCAATCACAATCACTGAACATTTTCTCGTCTCCATCAAAACCAGATTTCAGGTTATGAATACGATTAGCACCATTTACTGACATTTTTGGAACATTTTGACTGAGTTCTGACTTTCACAACTTTTTTTCACACAAAAAGTGCCAATTTCACATTTGTTTACAACTGCAGCGATGGTCTCAGAGTGGAAGAGGAGGAGGAGGAGGAGGCAATCCGTTCCCGGTTGAATGTGACGCCAGACGCCGACTCCAGTCAAGCTGCACGAGAACCCCAGCGGCCACTTGTGCTGACCGTCAGAGACTGCCAGAGACGGAGGAGACGCACACCAGACAGCATTGGCTGTAAAGATACCCTTATGTGCCCTGAGTGGCAGTACAGAGTGTGAGTACGCCCTCAGGGGGGCTTTTTTATGTGTCATTTATTAAAGGTGTTTTATATTACTACACCATCAGCCCCTTCTTTGTCTCCTCCCCCCCCCCTTCCTGTTTTTCTTCCCCACCAGCTCTAGCTTGGCTACCAGGCAGTTAATCATCTGAAGCTGCTGCAGAACACCATTGGTCAAATCTAGGACACTCTCCCTCATCCCTTGCGTTTTCTATCATAATGCACATAGCCTGGTGGCAGATAAGGAGAGTCAGATGGCTATAAAATGTACCCAGAAAACAGATGAAGAAAGAAATAGAGGAAACCAGTTGGATTGTGAGGAGAAAATAAGAATGCTGGAGGAAAGTGAGGCGGAAGAATTGGGAACAATTCAGGCCCGTCCCTAGGGTATGTGCTGCCTTTAGACAAGCTCTATTAAAGCCCCCCCCCCTTCCTAAAAAGAATCCCAACCCCTCTGAAATAAATAAAAAATACCCACAAAAAGTTTTCCTCCCCGATGTAGGAAGCAAGGGTCTACGGAAGTGAACCTCATTAATTTTGGCTGCGGGGACCTCTTGATTCCTGAGATACATACCTCCATAGTGGTGCTGGTATGTCATGCTCAGGTACCGGTCACGTGAGCCAATAAGAAGCCGCTACACAAGGGATGATGTCATGGCTTCCTATTGGCTCATTTAAAACTCTTAGATTTGCATACAATATATTATTTAATAACATCCTCTCTCACCCCCACCTTCCTCATCCTCTCTCATCCCCAACCCCTCCTCTCTTGCACCCCATCCTCCTCTCTCACCCCCATACTCCTCCTCTATCTCTCATCCCCATCCTCCTCTCCCTCTCTCTCATCCCCATCCTCTCTCGCGCACCCCTATCCTCCTCATCCTCTCTCATCCCCATCCTCCTCCTCTCACCCCATCCTCCTCCTCCTCTCTCTCATCCCCATTCTCCTCCTCTCTCTCATCCCCATCCTCTCTCGCACACCCCTATCCTCCTCATCCTCTCTCTTACCGGCAACCTCCTCCTCTCTCTCCTTCCTCCCTCTCTCTCCTCCTCCTCTCACCCCGCTCCTCCTCTCACCGCTTTCATCCCCTCTTCCTCTCTCCCCCTTTTCCTCCTCTCACTCCCTCCTCCTCTCCTCATCCCCTTAATGTGGTTGTGGTGCTGTCTACCTGGCTGTGGTGGAGGATGACCAGAGCCAGGAGCGGAGCAGGGCAGTGTCAGAGGAGGGCGGTGACAGAGTGGACAGAGGACCGCTAGAACCGATCAGGGCGGCAGAGGAGGTGGACGGTGTGAGAGAAGAAGGGCTGCAGACAGAGTGAGGAGGATGGCCGTGGAGGAGCGGGCTGTAACAGCAGCAGACACCAGAAGTCAGTGAGGATTTTCAGGTCGGGCCGCGAGGGGGAATGCTCCTTCCCAGCGTCCTCCTCCTCACTCTGACTGCCGCCCTGCTTCACTAATGCCATCCAACTCCTCTCCTGCCCTGCTCCGCTGCGCTCTGGTGGTCCTCTGTCCTCTCTCCCACTGCCCTCCTCTGCCACCGCCCTGCTCGGCTGCTCCACTCCCGTGGTCCTCCTCTCCAGCGGTCCTCCTCTCCCCCCGCCCCTCCCCAGTAACATGGCTGACCCTAGGCGGTGCTTTAATTGATTACCGCCGAGGGAAGAGCCTGGGGGACATCATAAGATTTTAAAGGAAAGTCGGGAGAGGGATGAGGGGAAGAGAGAAATGAGGAGGGAGAGAAAAGTGGTGGAGAGGGAGAGAAGGGGGTAGGGCAGTGAGAGGAGGAGGGGAGCTATGAGGTTCATTTCTAAGAACTCCCGAGCAACGCTGGGTACTTTCAGGGGCTAAGGAAATGTGAGTATTCAACTTATATAAACTAGGTGTATTGGTGGGATATTCCCCATGAAAACGTCAAACAACACCACTCTATCAAACAGGTTTTTCCCTACAAACCGCTTCTAAACACACTGTTAGACCTGTCTATATGAGAAAAAATCCCTCTGAAAGTCTGTGGGCCATGGCAATTCACACTTGAAAATAAACGCCATATTAATATCAAATTTGAATGTTGGTAAATAATTATTCTATTTCTATTTATAACTGCAATTACATGGAATTGCATCTTTAAAATGCAAGTCACATTTATATGCTCTTGCCCCATGTTATTTGTTGAACAAATGCAAATTAAGCTTCCAATTCAAATTAAGACTAATTTTAAACCAGTAGAACAGACGGCATTTCATTTACATAAAAATAATATAGATTATAATTTTTTTTTATTACAGGTTTGAAGCAGATAGTCTCATGAAGTGAATTGTGTTAATTTCAGCTCCGGGGACCCCTTGCTTTCAGAGATACTTACCTACATAGCAGTGCCAGTATCTATGCTCTATGCTGGTAGGGAACTGTGTAAGGGGCTAACGGGTTAAGGTTTTTAGGTTAAGGGGCTAATGGGTTAAGGTTTTTCGGGTAAGGGGCTAATGGGTTAAGGTTTTTAGGGTAAGGGGCTAACGGGTTAAGGTTTTTAGGGTGAAGAGTTAAGGTTAGTATTTTTAGGGTAGGGGTTAGTTAAAGTTTTTAGTGTAAAGAGGTAAAGGGTTAAGGTTTTTGGATAGGAGGTTAACGGGTTAAGGTTTTTAGGGTAAGTGCTTAGAGGACACATTACCTGCTGTGACAAACTGTCCATGCGGAAATATCCCGCGGTGGCAAAAGAAAGGCCGCGACGCAATGTCCTAGACCAGGGGTGCGCAAACTTACCTTAATGCGCCCCCTGTCTCCTCTCCCCTCCGGCTCATGCTCCCCCCCTCCCCTGCATGTCTCCGGAGTCAAATGACGTCCTCGTGGGGTCAGGGGATGTCACATTGCCATGGCAACGTGACGTCACGTGACCCCGCGACGTCACTTGACGCCGGTTTTCATGGAGACGCGTCGCTGGAACCAAGGTAAGTAGAAAGTTACAGAGGCCTCGCGCGATCCCCGGCATTTATTTTAAATGACTTCGGGGAAGCACAGGGCCTCTGTTACAGCCGCGCCCCCCCCCCCAGAAAATCTCGCGCCCCCCCTCCCCCACTTTGCGCACCCCTGCCCTAGTCTGTGGATGAATGTATCAAAATCGGTCCAGAGAATATTTTGTCAATATTTTGTCAATATTCGCCTGCGCGTTTTTTGTTAAACAATGTGTTCAAATGTACAGCACGCCATTCCGCCCATGCCCACAATTTGCAAATTTGTCCTAAATATTCACCCTCTGAAACATTATACCAGATGCCTTTTTGAAAAAAGAGTTTCCTCCCTTCACCTAACAGAATTAGACTACGTATGTAATATAATTAGGCAGCAGTACAACAACTGTGTATGACATTTTAACCACTAATCATAATATTGTTTACAAAAATGGGGTTTCCCCTTCATACCCTATCCAGGCTTGGACATATCTCACTACCAGTGAGCCAGAATTAGGAAGGGAGAAGTCTCTAATTAGCATTTAATTATAGGATGCTCCCATGTGTACTTTCTCGTTTAAAAAATGCATATATGCTTGTGTCATTTCGTTGTTTCTGATTGCTCAATGCTCGGCTTCTGCCCACGAGATATCGCGTTACTGAGCTGATGCCAAACAGAATGGCAAAATGAGATCAAGTCCGCCCTGTCCCCGAAATAAATTGTATTTTATTTGTACTTATACAGCTCTTTATGCGTTGCCTTACAGAGATAATATACAAGTCATAATACAGAGGAAAAATACAAATAAGCAAGCTGTATGAAAAAGTTAACATTGGGTGAAAGGGGTGCCTGCCCCAAGAGCTTACAGTTAGGCGCTGAAAGCAACTAACGTCAGGTACCAGACAATTATTTGGCCTTGTCAAGGGCCCTGAGTTGGTTTTCTTTGGCTTCCTACAGCCTTAGCAATAGAGGAAGCCAAAGTTGTATTGGTTGCACAGTTGTATTATACTGTACACTTTGTATCACAGCACTTATGATAGATCACTTTATTATAAGTGATCACTATTAGTAGAAACGCCTAACTGATCACATTTTTTGTGTTCTAACCTCTTTAGACACGACAAAACCCTTGCAAAATGATCATTAGCGGATACAGGTAATCCAACCAACGAGCAAATATTAAGGAGCGTTTTCTTCAATAATGCCGTGTTGTTAATATTGTTATTCTGACTCCCTTGTGCTCCAGTTGGCAGTATTCATTCATATAATGCAAACAATCTGTCAGTATACCCTTATACAGATTCACCTCTCTTCTGTGTACAATTACCAAAAGCTGCATGGTGATCTGCTTCCTCTATACCCAGAGCTTTCATCAGCTCTTCCAGCAACAGCTGTGTTGTTCTTGGGGCACTAAACACAGCAGGAGGTAGATTTACCACTTAAAGCATTGTCCATACTCGCCACAATCACATCACGTGTATGTGTGTAATCATTTAAACTTCTCCTCATTGATCTTTTTATTCAATTTTCCAAACATATTATTGTTAACATGGAACATCCACAAAAATAAATATGAATAAGTAACCCAGCTGAATGTCTGCAGTTTCTTCTCCCCTGGCCAGGGCCGCCTACAGATTTTCCCGTGTCCAGGACTAGAGTTTCGACTGCTTCAACAATTTAGACCCGCCCACCCCCCAAATACATACAACAATAAATGCTGTTTCCTCCTCTCCTTGGCCCCACATAAGTAATGCAGCCAATCAGGATGGAGGAAGCTGTCCAGCACTCACAACCTTGCTCTCTCCATGCTCGGGGGAAATTCCGTGGCCCCCCCAATCGGTCATATCACTATGTCCAGAGAGGTAATACCGGTATACACATACAGGTCCAGTATTCTCAATTCTTTTTACTTGACAGAGTGTCCAAATACAGGACAGTCCGGTTCAATACTGGACACCTGGTAACCCTAGGCCCTGCGCAGGACAGTGGGGAGGCCCGCAGCTGGGTAGAGCTGGGGCCCAGTGGCCAGACAATGCAGTTGGGCCCAACTTCTTTGTCTGATGGCCAGTCCACTCGTTTCCGCCGGGTCCTACTGTTCTTTAGTGTCAGAGAGACCCCAGATAAATCTCGATACTTATATCACGTTTTGTCCTTATAGGGCCTCATCACGGAGATCTCTTTCTATTGTCCTTTTCCCTGTTCCGGGAATGTCTCCCTTGCTTGGCTTTTTCCGCATCAGTAACATTTTTAGCTCCCTCCGCCATGAAGATCCGTAGAGTAGCTGGGTATCCTAGGGTGAATTTCTTATTCTGTTGAAATAAAGAACTGCACAGCTTTCCAGATTCCCTCCTTTTATTGGAGACTGATACCGACTAGTCCTGGAAAAGTAGAATCCTGCGATCTTCATAGGAAATACCTCCCAATTCTTTGTAAGCCTGCTGGAGTCTAGATTTTTCAAAGTTTTGCAACCACCCCTCTTGGTCTTTCTCCTTGTTTCTATTTTGGTGGCACCAATTTGTGAGCCCTCTCCACTTTAATGGTAGCCAGGTCAAAGGGCATCCCCAGATCTCAGGCATGCATGTTGCACAGAGGTTCATGAGCTGATAGGGTTTCACTGCCTCTGGAATTTCTATGATCCTTATATTGTTTCTTCGGGACCTATTTTCTAGGTCATTTAGCTTGTCCTCCAGGTTTTGATTAGTTTTGGTTAGCTCCAGTACATCCTTCTGACTTTCTCCTAGGTCATCGTTTAGGTTCCCTATCTTGGTCTCAACCTCTCATATTCTTGTGTTTTGCAAGTAGCTCTCACATTTGAAGCCTCCCAGGGACTTTTGCAGTTCATCAAACGTTTTGTTGATTGCAGGCATAAACTCCCTTGCCAGTGCTTTAGCCAAATCAGCATGTTCATTTAGGATTTCTGTGCCAGAGATCTCTTGCTGCTGCTCAGCATCTCCCTGTTCCTGTGCAGACGTCATCCTGGGAGAGTCTTTTTTAGTCGGGGACTTCTCCACTCTCTGCTGCTTCGTTGCCATTGAGGATCTTCTGGTAACTTGCTGGTCTATGAGCAGCTCTGCTTTTGATACTGCTCGCACAGGATTATTGATTTTTTTTTTTTTACAATGATTGTCTCCGCGATTATGCTGAACGGGTGGTGGGTCCGCTTCGGAGCTCAGTGCCTTGGGTACGCTCCCTCAGCGCCATAACGGAAGTCCTATATAAACTTCTATGGACTATTTCAAACTGATCGATTCTCACAACATCCACTGGATAATCCCCAAACTCTATGCGCCCAAGTTATTTTCTTTAAGCACCAATCTCAGTTCTACAGTAGATAGAGGTCGTGACACAGTTCTTTCTGAATTTGTGAGTCCATCTGGCACTCAGTTGAAATTGGGGCAATTCTGACATACTCAATGCAATCATTTGAAGCTCTCACACAATTATACAGTACTTTCTTTCTCTTTCATGCAAAGCTTGCCAATCCACTTCGCACACAACTCTTTCATCCTAAGTACATTGCAGTCGGCCACTACTACATTCCTCTTTCCTAAGTGATCTTGTAAGACCGCTTTCGTCTAAAAATTATACAACTGACGTTAGGACGTCTTTTATATATTTAGGTCGTTTTTAAAAGCTTTTTTTCCCTCTTTTAGCCATAAAAACGTCAAGAGAGATTGATGAAAGAGGTGGGAAATGACCCTTCCGTGGGAAAGGACCCGCCCAGAAAGGTGGTCTTATCCTGTTTGCAAGGCTAGAGGATTTTTAAGATAAAAGCTTGCATTTGTGATTAAGAATTAGATTTTAACCAGGGGAGTGCTGTATGCAAACTAGACACAATAAATCTCATATTGTCACTCAAGGCCCTGACAGAACCGTAAAATGTTTGGTAACGTATGTTACGGAATTTTGTTTGTTTGTCCTTTTTATTTGCTGAAACTGTCTGTCTTTATGGTACTGAATGTTCTTGCAATAATATTTTTCTGTAAACTAAGCACTGTACTACTTTTGTATATAACATCTTAACTGTAATAAGTATATATGTGGGCTCTGTACATACACTTTTGCAGGCACAATGAGCCTCTGCCCCGTAGAGCTTACCATCTAATTTTGATGCATGAGGCACAGGGAGATAGAGACACTTACCCAAAGTTACAAAGAGCTGACACTTGGATTAGGGCCAAGTTCTCCCACTTCAAAGACTGACATTATTTACCACTGAGCTTCTCATTCAGTAGTAATTTGTCTAAGATCACACAGTGGGGGCGCCGGCAGGATTTGAGCCCACAATATTGTGTATACAAGGCCAACACTTTTGTATATTACATCTTAACTTTAATAAGTATATATGTGGGCTCTGATTGAATTTGCACGTTTTACAGAGAGTAATTTACATTTTCGGACACATTTTGCTACAACAGATATTGTGTGTTAAGTGCTTATTTTCTTTAGTAAACAGGGACCAAAGAATCTGCAAATTACATTTTGAGAACTCTGTAGTGGTGGAAGCGATTAAAGATATATTGAGGGACCTTATCAGTACTGATATTACCTATTTGGCTACCAGAAGGCCTGAGCCTCCCCCACTGGGAGCCTGGGGTGATATCTCGTTCATCTCGGTGCAGCGCCTCCACCTGCAAGGGATCCCAACATGGTGGGATAAGCCCCTCACAGGAACAATACCAATAATAACCACACACCGGGTATATATCAACTGGTTTTACTGAACTCAAGGTAATCAACCTGTACCCCACAGTATATAATCCCACGCACACAAGCCCAATGCACCAGTGAAGTGTCCCAAAAGTACATAGGGTGCTTGACACCAATACACTGATGTCCTTTTTCCCCAATGTCAGGGCCCACCCAAAAGTGTAGGAGATAGCGCTATCCTGTGGAATGTTGGTGCACTTGTTGAGGTACTGTACCTACCCGGGGCTCCAGCACCCGGGTAGTGCATATTTACAAATGGGATCTGCTGATCCAGCTACTTCGTCGTCCGTGATGGCGTCAGCCTCTGCGTTGGGTAGGAGGGTCCCACCTTTAAGAGTCTCTGCCTATACTTTAAGTGAGTGCCATCTGTCCACAACACAATATACAGTATATATTATCAGATCATTATTGTATGGTAGCGGGAATAACCAAAAGGTGTGGTGACTGATTTGACTCACGTCATAGAGTTTCCCCTCTCTTTGCCCTGAGTATATTAAGGACACGATCCAAATTTAGGTATTGGTACAGACTGTACACCCTATCATTTCACACATGTCCTTACTCATGTAAATTGCTTTGCCAGTGGAGTAAATTGCAACACCTTATCCTTGGTTCTTTAGAGATGTTGAGGTGCACAAGATTCATATAAGAGGAATAAACCGCAACATAGAATAACTCTGTGATACAATGGATAAGTGATTTGTCATTTATTCTCTCACTTTGTGAATTCAAATCAAGCGTGAATAGACAATTGATAAATCTTACATTCTTCAAAAGGCACTTGTCAAAAGCTGCAAAACCTCTGAAAAAATGGAACAGAGGAAAACACAATAGAGTAAAATGTATTTACTCGACACACCCAAAATACAAGCATTGCACTGACGAAAAGTCTCTAAACATCGGGCCTTTTGGTCGATTGTAGAACGCCATACCTATTATGTTGTCTATCTTTTAGAATGCCCCTGTAAGCTCCAATATGTGGGTACAACTATAAGATCCCTTAGATCCAGAATATTGGAACATGTTGGAAATATTTGGATAGATTTACAGACCAACGCTCCCTACATTTTAAGAAAGTCTGTGAATCAGATCCAAAAGGTCTGACATTCAAGGGGAGCGAATGCCCCCCACCCCCTATTGGAGAGGAGGAAATAGAGTTAAAAATCTACCCCCGGAAGCAACAAATTGGAATGATAAGTTAGGTACCTTTATTTCTTTTGGACTCATATAGTTACATAGTAGATGAGGTTGAAAAAAGACATACATCCATCAAGTTCAACCTATGCTAAATTTAGAAAACAGATACTTTATCCTATATCAATACTTCCTTATTGATCCAGAGGAAGGCAAACAAAAAACCTCAGTGTCATATCATCCAATGATATCTCATAAGGGGAAAAATAAATTCCTTTCTGACTCCAAGAATTGGCAATCGGATGATTCCCTGGATCAACATTCTTCCCATGTTTACTTATTTGGTATATCCCTGTATACCTTTCCTTTCTAAAAAGATGTCCAACCTTTTTTGAACAAATCTTTTGTATCTGCCATCACAGTCTCCATGGGTAATGAATTCCACAACTGTCCTTACTGTAAAGAACCCTTTCCTTTGTTGCTGGTGAAATCTCCTTTCCTCCAACCTTAAGGGATGCCCCTGAGTCCTTTGTACTGCCCTTGGGATGAATAGTTATTTTGAAAGCTTCCTGTACTGTTACCAAATATATTTGTATAAAGTTATCATATCTCTTCTTAGGCGCCTCTTTTCTAATGTAAGTAAATCTAATTTAGCTAGCCTCTCCTCATAAGTTAGATTGTCCATCCCCTTTATTAATTTGGTGGCTCTTCTCTGCACTCTCTCTAGTTCCATCATGTCTTTTCTAAGGAGTGGTCCCCAAAATTGTACTCCATATTCAAGGTGTGGTCTTACTAATGCTTTGTAAAGGGGCATAATTATGTTTACTTCCTTTCCATCCATTGCCCGTTTAATGCAAGATAAGATCTTGTTTGCCGTTGCAGCTACTGCATGACTTTGGGCACTATTGTCAAGCCTGCTGCCTACAAGCACTCCTAAATCCTTCTCCATCAATGATTCCCCCAATTTATCCCCATTTAATTTGTAAGTCGCCTGTTTATTCTTGCCTCCCAAATGCATAACCTTACATTTATCAGTATTAAACCTCATCTGCCATTTACCTGCCCAAGTTTCCAGTCTCTCCAAGTCCTTCTGGCTAGAAATTAAATCATAAATCAATGCTGACTATTACTAATAATTTTTTTTCCTTTAGGTATTCTAGAATAGTATCCCGTATTAAACCTTCAAGTAGTTTCCCCAGTCAGGCTTACAAGCCTTCAATTCCCTGGTTGTGATCTAGCTCCCTTTTTAAATATAGGCACCACATCTGCTTTACACCAATCTTGTGGTACTGAGCCTGTGGAAATGGAGTCCTTGAATATTAAATGTAATGGTTTGGCTATTACTGAACTTAACTCTTTGAGAACTCTTGGATGTATGCCATCGGGGCCAAGTGCCTTAATTACTTACATTTTTTCAAGCTGCCTAAGAACTTCTTCCTCACTGTGTGACTCCGATGGGCCATTAGGAATCTAACAGAAATGTTGAGGCATATTGAGGCATTTACTGCGAGATTGCCCCAGATTTTCCAAGGCAAGTGATCTAATACTGGTGGCTGTATCTGTACCTATAAATTTACCAGTACAATGTTTTGCTTCACTATAGTCACTTTACAAGTCACTTTATATGCTTTATTTACGGTGTCATTCTAGAGCGCATGGAGTTTTCTATTCACATTGTAACACCTTGTCCCTCAAAACTTTTCAAAAAAGGACCTACATTTATCCAGTTTCCCCTTGCAGGAAAGACTTTCGGAAACATGGTAACAGTCCAAATTTTCCTGTGCCATGTAGGAAATATCAAAGTATTGGAATGCTATTTGCTTTTTCCGAATATTGCTGTTCTCTTGAATCATAGGGAAAATTAGACACCTTTTCCTTGCCATAATAGTATTACCCTGCTTAAAAAAAGAATTTTCCTTGTCCACCGGACCCAACTCCAATTAAAATGCTACTGCATCTGCTGCTCCACAATGCAAATGCCTACACTGGCTTCCCATAGCCTCTAGAATTAAATTCCAAATCTTAGCGCTGACTCACAAAAACTCCGAACGATACTGCCTCCCTTCCGCTTTGATCTCAACCCTTGTCTCCAAATACTCCTCTAAACACCCCCTCTGTTTTGCCCATGAACTCCGCCTCTCCTCCTTCCTTATTACCTCTTACTCTCGCGTACAAGACTTCTTACATAGTTACATAGTTACATAGTAGGCTTCTCCCGTGCTGCACCCTCTCTCTGGAATTTCCTACCACGCCCCAGACTCTCCCCCAGCTTGCAGACTTTTAAAAACTCCCTGAATACACCCCACAACCCTACTGGGATCAGTGGTGTGGTTGGACAAAACTCCATCTGACACCACCTACTGTAACATCAAGACCACCAACAGGAGTCACAACCCCCCCCCCCCCCCCCCCGTGTGGATGGATCAAACTCCATCCTGAGGCAAACTCAACCCCACAATGAACAGCCACTTCGCTTTTTCTTTCAACTTTGCCTCTTATTCCCTCTAGATTGTAAACTCTCAAGAGCAGGAACCTCATTACTTTTTGTATCTGCTTACACTTGTTTCCCCTTATTTGGTATGAAATTCTGTTTATTTATCACGCTACGGAATTTGTTGGTGCTTTATAGATAAACAATGATAATAATAATAATAATAATAATAATAATATACAGCATTAGATGAAACACAGGTGGAGTCCACAATGTTAGACTCCTGAAGAGTGTGTATAGGTATCATGTCTGTATTTAGAATGTGTGCACAGGTCTCTTATCGGCACAGGAAAATATGCTGATCAGTGCACTGTTTGCTGGCTTTTTGGCAGGTGCAACCAGTGACCTTGCATAGGGATTGGTGCTCAAGCACACAGGAGCACCGATTGATACTGCCTCTGCCCTCCTTGCTCCTGGTCCCTTTCTACCTCTGCAAGGGCTTCTGGGAGTTGCTGTTCAGCTCCTGATCCAATGCATGAGTTATTAATGGTAGCAGGACCACAAGTCCCAGAATCCCTACAGAGTAAACACACAGAAGATCACATGACGGACATTAGCCAATCAGTACAGTCTGTACACATGAATCATGATCCCTGTAGCTACTTCCTCTTCCCCTCCCTACTGTACCGACTGCTCCTCTCTCACTTCTGCACCCACTACTCCTCTCATTCCCGAACCCACTGCCCTCTCCCTCCTGCACCCACAGTCCCTCTCTCCTGCACCCACTTCCTCTCCCTCCTATACCCTCTGTCCCTCCTCTCTCCTCCAGCACCCACTGCCCCCTCTCTCTGTCTCCAGCACCCACTGCCCCCTCTCTCTGTAGCACCCAATTCCCCCCTCTCTACACAGCACCCTTTGCCCCTCCATCTCTATCCCTCCTGCACCCACTGCCCCCCCCCCACTCTCTCTCCCTCCTGCCCATCTATCCTTGCTGCCCCCACTGTCCCTCTCTCCCCCTCTTCAGACAAAGGCTGAAGATGAGTATGATTTGTATATAGTCACATACTAGTGGTGCTAAGTGAAAGCATGACAAAGGTACTTTCTCTGGGAACGTTTTCTCTTGATTTAAGATCGCGCACGCGCACACACACACACACCGATGGGTTTGTGGTATAGGAATGCCTGTATATTCTTGTGTCAAGGAAATTAGTGTATGTAAATTGGCTTAGTTTCAGGTTATGGGTTGAATGGAAATCATTAACTTTCGTGGAATTTGGATGAGATTCAAGAAACAACAAAGACATAATCAAACCCACAGACAAGGAAGGTGCTGTATGTGTGATGAACACAAGACAATGTAAAGGAAGCATTATTAAATAAATGCTTAGAACGAAAAAAGAGACCGGCTAACTAAAATAAATAAGTTGTTCTTTATTTCCAAAGTGGAACTAAAAATGTGTCATAAAAACAGCAGTTTGAGGTTTTATTAAAAGGTAATAATACCTGCAGGGATGGAAGTACAGATGCAGCGGCCGTTATCCGAACATTTCACCAATGTTTATAGACAATCAACCTGAATTAGACTGGGTGTTAATAGAAGAGATCCATGAAGAAGTGTTAATATCAAGCTAAACCTCAATTAGGAAAAATCTTTGATACAAATGTTTTTGGTGAGCCAGGTAATGACTTTAGGTGTTTAGTATATCAAGGAGCAAGGCGACACATGCTGAAATCCAGACTCCACAAGTCTTCCCAAACAATAGACATCCCCCCTGCTGCTTCAAAATCTCCTGTAAATCAACAGGGAAGGCTTTAGCAGAAGAAAAAAACAAAAGAGGAGTGCACAAGGGATTGTGCCAGTAAAAAGGGATTTTATAGATAAAATAGCAATGAAGGTAAAACGCACATTTTAGAAGATTATAAAAACCGGCACACACGCAATATCGTCAAGGTTCCAAAGTCTCTTGCTGGCACTTATTGATTCTTTAGCGGAGATAGACCGCAATACCCAGTCCTGCAGGAAACTGATGCTAAACAGCCTCGTGAAGAAAACTTGGTGTCTGACATATTAACGTGCTCAATAGACAGCCACTATGCGTTTCACGTCATACGCTTTGTCATAGGGGCTGTTTAATGGGTGCACAGTGACATTAAGGCCATATATACACACACTAAACAACAAACAACAAAGACTAACAATAATAAAACATGACACACAATGAAAAAATAAACATAAATATAAAAATGTGAAAAAGAAAATATAAATTAAAGATAAAATAAACATGAAGATATGCATACAAATGAAAAATTCCATTATTCCTACACATCAAACATATTACAATATAATATTAAATAAAATAAAACATTGACCAACATTTAAATAAAAGACCTAGTTAACCATTTCATTAGACCGGAGGGGTTTTGCTTTGGAATGTAAAAATCCCAAACTTCCCTCTGCAATCATTTTAGGTCTCTATTACCGCCTCTAGGGTCTTTAGGGACAACTTCTAGGTCTCTAAATCACAGACCATCAGGATTACTTATGTGGTGGTCAATCAAATGTTGTACCAACCCAACCAGTATTTTTTAACAATGGATTTAATAATAAGTCGCTTGACTACTAAACCGTGTGATAACGTATTGGGGATCATGGTTACTCTTTGAAGGGTTGCAATCAATCATACCCGCCGTGCTTTTTTGTATTATTACAGTAACTGGACGAGTCTGGATTGATCAAGTCCTCTCTTGGTTTATCTCGTGGATTTAGAAATGCCTCTTGAATTATATCCTCTAGATATGTATCATTGAGTAATTTCTGACGAGCCGATTTCAAAGTGTTCCATAGTGGAACAGTTTTGACGCAAGTGAAGAAACTGTCCTTATGGGATACCTCGGAAAAGGCTAAGGTTATGACAACTTGTGGCGTGTATTAATGTGTTACGTGAATTAGGTTTCCTGTAAATGTCAGTATAGCTGCTTCGAATAGCTTATCATGTGCCATGTATTTACACATAACACAGTTGTCCACAGGGGAAATTGCCCAATGGTCTCTGAAGAAAATTGTTACCCTCTTGATTAGTAGCGGGCCCTTTTACGGTTCTAAGGGCAAGAATGTTCTTAAGATTTTTTATTTTATTTTTGAACATTGCTTTTGGTTTGTCTGCCAAATTGCCATTAAAAATAGGGCTCATTTGCAATAAACCCCAATGTTTGTTGACAATTTTTCTAATTTGAGAGTCCTGTTTACCGTATTTTGTTATAAACAATGGCCCTTTAGACATATCTAGATTTTTAATGTGTGTGTGTATTACACACACAAGAATACTCAATCGTGGCAGGAAAGGCATCCTGGATGTCCGTTATCTCATTGTACTTTGGCAAGTATTAGGATCTCTCTTGTTCTGGTCTCTTCTATGCTCTCTTTCTCTGTGTGTAGAGGGTGTGTTTCTGCTGCTGTCTCACTCTGTCCTTGGCTAGCAGTCTCATAAAATCCTTCTCTTTAACGTCTGCGAGTCTCAGGCTGTTGCTCATAAGCCCCTCTCACTGTCACCTGGGCTATCTCTCTCTGTCCCTGTAAAATGTCCTAATGTCTCTTGTATAATCACTGCGGCATAACAGAACTCAGCATTCCAGTTTTAGCATACAAAAAGAAAACGTTTATTCTGAAGATAAGTACTTACATTCTAAAACATTACAAACATGGTGGGGACATCAAATAAGTTATACTATCTTCAAAGATGGTTGCCTAATCATTCTTTTCTTGGGTGCAATCCTTTGTCTGCTCTTGGTGGTATATCTTCTCTCCTGATGTTAACCCAGTCTCTCTCCTTCTTGGTGTCATCCCATCTCTTGGTGTAATCCTTCTCTCATCTCCCTATGAATATTTATCCAGAGAATATCCCATCGTCGGCTCTTCCTTCTTCCAATACTTTGACCAGATATGGTACCATATGTATTTCAGAACGCCTAGCCCATTTAACACGATGTCATACCTGATAATGAACTACCCACCCTCCATACAAGGAAATCAACTTATATTAGAGAAATTACTACCTGGGCGTATCATTTATCAATAGCAACTGTCTGTCGATTGTAACGCAAATATCACCCGCAGGGCCCTTCCCAAGACATCTCGAGACAGCTGTATGGCCTCCCTGTCTATCCATAGATTCTGCTTGTTAGAATAAGTTAGCCACACCCCTTTTACGTTAAAAAAAACATCACTTGTAATAAGATCTTCAGAAGATTCTGACATTATCCTATGTAGGAAAATCTACAAAACACACCTTTGCTTGACAGAGTAAATTCACGTATGCAACAGTCTGCATTAAGGAAGAATCGTTCTAAATCAGAATAATTCAAATGCATGGCATTTGTTTTTATATTCCGGATTCAACCCTAATTACAATATAATAGGGATCTGAGATGGACAATCTTACAGACCGCCTCTAAGAATGGCAGTAGAACTTTCTCTGTGTCTTTCAGACTGCCATCCTGCTCCAACATTCCATCTGTTCTTCCTGCCATCCAATCCCATATGTCCTGTCATGTGTTGCCAGGCAGACCAGGGAGCATGTCTCCCATTCCCAACCACACCATGTGATTGGTGGAGCAGAACAACTCTGCATTGTTCACAGTATACACACACATTTGTAGCAGGGGCTATACATATATTTCTCTTCTTTTTCTAAGTCATAGACGCTCACTGAGAGGGAGAGCACTTAAAACATGGGAAATATTATAAAAATACAGTAATTTATTTAGAAGCTTTATCAAGCTATCACAGCAGCGATGCAATATGAATCAACATGGAAACAGTGTTTCCAGTTTCAGAAGAAACCAGAAATTGTGACTGTCGCGCAGAATTATGTATCTGTCTTCTTTTAAATCTTCCTCTGTCTCCGCTGTTTCCGCTGTTTCTGCTGTTTTCTCAGCGGTTTTGTAGGGCTCCTGCAAACAAAAGGAACAATTGGCAGAAAATTAGCAAACATTTTTAGCAACATGATATAATACAGACCTACTTTTGGGATGAGGTAAGAAATGGCCTTTGAAGTGGGTGTATCCCAGTGTCTCTTCTTGTGATCTAATTAGGTCGCTTCATCTCCCTGTGGCAGCATTTGATTGTAAACTCTTGAAGGCAGGGGCCCAATATGCCTACAAAATTCTATGTGCAATGTTAAGTACTATCAGCTATATATATTAAAAAATATATAGATTATTATTAATAATAAAGAAAATGTCAGGGTACGCTATCAAAGGATTTGGATTTGAAGAAGTTATCATTGACTTTTTTTAAATAGCTTTTTTTATAAAGGAGTGTAACCTAAATAATGTTTATCAAAAAAAAAGCTGACTAAGAGATATTCTATTTAAACAGATCATTGTTTAAATTTAACATCAAACGGCATCCTGTTTTGGTCATATTGGAATGCTTAATAAGCTTTAGACCTTCTCTTTTTGTTCTAAGAAAATATTCAAAGAATGAACCTCTTAGAAATTGTCTGTAATGACCCTATTCAATATACTTTATAACCGCTCTGCAGTACTGGGGAAGAGAAGCTCCACTCAAATAAATGGGATTCTCCAGCACATGAAGGCATCGTCTTCACATCACATTGAATAAGAACTTCAAAGACGTTTTGAAGTCTACATGGAAAACAACTCTGCTTCCTGGTGTGGATAAGCACGTGAGAATAAACAGCTTGGATTGCCATGGTGACACTCCATTGCAGGCTTTTGGGCCTTTTCAAATTAGAATAAAATCAAAGCAGCTAGGATTTTTGTTTTTAAGGGTTGGAAAACTGATTAACCTGAGTGTCACGGCCCCTCTGCCACAGTGCAGTCACGTGACGGTTTTCAATAGCGGTCACATGACTGCAGCAGCCATTTTCAGGAAAACGGAAAAGAAGGACTTGGAATTCAGAGGTGCACAAACTGGGGGGCGCTACATTTTGAGGGGGGGGCGCCGAACTGACCTCTGCGCTTACAGAGGCCCCGCGCTCTACCCCACAAAATGTAAACTGATTGCTGGGGGAGTGCGAGGGGCCTCTGTAATGGACTCTTACCTTCTCTCCGTCTTCGCCTCCTGCATCTTCCCATAGTGATGATGCGTCACCATGACAACACAGCGTCACATGACGTTGGGACATAGAGGAGATGCCGGAGAGCAGGTAAGAATGCAGGGGGTGGGGAGGGGGGGCACGATGTAAAAAGTTTGCGCAGCAATAGGGTAGCCAGGTGGCTTCTTCAATAATACTAGACATAATGGTGAAAGATGTGATGTGCTCGAGAGACACACACACCCCTCCCACCTCGCTCCGCTCCATGCTATTTCCTCCTCTCCTTGGCCCCACATCCAGGCTATTGACACCTCCTGATTGGCTGCATTACCCAGCAGCAGCCAATCAGGACAGAGGAAGCTGCCCAGCTCCTTAGCAACAGCCCTGCTCTCTCCCTGCTTAGCGAAATCCTGCGTCCCCCGAAGCCTGTCAGGTCACTGTGTACAGAGAGGTAATACCGGACACATACATGTCCAGTATTACCTCTAATTTTTTATTTGACAGTGTCCAAATACAGGACAGTCTGGTTCAATGCTGGACACCTGGCAACCCTACATACTGCTAACTTTGATGATTGCAGGACACTTTGGGCATGATGTAGTCACTACGTCATAGGGCCTCTGGCGTGCCAGACCCCATTACCTAGTGACGACGATTGGGGCACTCAAAGGGTTAAAGGGCATCACATGTAGCTCACTTTTGAGATCCGATTGATTTTTTTTTAGGATAAATGACCCTTTAGCCCTTACAGAGCCTGGTACAGCAGGGACCTTGGCATACCAGACGCCCTTAATACCAGTTACGGGAAAGTGCTGGAGGTCGTGGCACTCTGGTGCAGCCAGATGACCAGCACTGTAAAGGTTAAATGCCTCATGGTGCTTTAGGCTTCATGCTGGGATTTGCTTAAACCAATATAATATTTTTCTATTGCAATATGTGCTAACTTTTTCTTTTGTCTGGACCTTTGTAACATAACAAACAAGGAAGCAGATACATATTTAACTCAGAGGGTTCATATTCAATGCACCAGTTCTTCAGGAAGTCCCTCTTAGAAACTTGTCAAATACAATCCTTGTTTATGCTTCAAATGCCTGTATTTAAATGAATGTATTGACTTAGGTTTAAAAGGAGTGACTGATTTGTGTGTGTTAATATTGATAAGCCAAAATGTTGGTGGAATTTTACATTAAATTCTCTATATTGGTATTTGTGTCTGAGGGATTTGAGGATGTTTGTAGTGAGCGGTTATAGAAGGAGGTATAGCGAGCCGTTATAGTGAGTGGTTATAAGGAGCAGATAGAAGAGTTATATGGAGTGGTTAGAAAAAGAAAAGTAAACAGAGCCCCATTGCTTAAAGATGGCAGCCTCCTTTTGTCCAACAGTAGTATTTTTCCTAGAGAAACAGTGGCATAACTACTGCCTGGGATTCCCGGGCACATCCTGAGGTCCCAGCTCTGGGGGGGGGGGGGGGGGGGGGGGGGGTGAACCGAAGAGATTCACGACCCTCCCATCGGACTCGAAGAACAGCCCTCCCACTGTACATCATGGCGATGCAACGTCACATGGCGACGCATTTCAATGACAACGCGCCGACACGTGACACCACAGCATCATGACGCCGTGACATTGTCCGGGGCCCCTTATGGCGTAGTTTATACCCCCGCTTCCAAAGAACCCTTTTGGAAAACAGCATCAATGGATTAGTTCTGTTGATGTCGCCGTTGGGCCAGTGATTTTCTGTTAGCTCCGACACAGATACAGGTGTTAGAAAATGACATAAATATGACCAACAGCAAACTTTGCCAAGGGAAATAATCGCCGCTATGTTGGAAAGTTGTTGACAGTTTAAGATAATTTACAAAAATTGTCACTACTAGTGCTTCTACCATCATCCACTTATTTTGCCTTCAGCAGTGTGTTATAAAGCTACTTACAGCATTTTGAGACGCTTGAAACGATTGAGACTCTTGATAACCCAGCTTTCTTTGGGATCGGCACACACTCTGATTTTGTTTTTTATCTCAAAACTGAAAGGAAAAGAACACAGAGAAATGGATCAGACAACGAATAAAAAACCTTTCCCTCTCAAATTCTTTACAACTTGTTTCTGTTTAACTGGCTCACTGCGCACTGGCTCCAAATATTCTTTGCTTAAATGTGACTGCAGACCAAAGAAAATACAGTCACACTGCTACAGGTAATAAGGTCTTAAAGGTACAGTTGCCCAAATATAAACTATTTTGAAAGCAAGCTCCCACACTTTAAAGCAGGTTGTACCTAGCTGTTTCGGTTTTATTTTAATTTGAAAAGACCCAGAACTTGAAGTAGAGTGTCTGCATGGCAACGCCGCCATTTACTGTAGTCTCATTTTTTCCTTGCCACTGGGCAGCACAGAGCTGTTTCACATGAGTACAAAGGGTCTTATTAGAGAAAAAGTATTTTCATTTTCTCAGATATGGTTTTTGAGATCTGCTATTGTCACTAAGTGAGAGGACTGACATATTCATATTGCTTGTATGCTAATTTTGAGCAATATAATAAACAGTTTAAATAAAAATCAATGAACAGGGAAAGACTAGATAGGTGAAAACAGAAATCCTACTGGACACTAGGGCGCTTTCACATAATACTCTGTGTCCTACTTGCTAGTTATCAAATATGATTGAGTTAGTTTTATATTATATTGAAGATAAATGCGGTTCAGGGTTAACTTTGTATAAATGTGATCAACATCATCAATAAAGGATTTTTGGCCCAAAATCGCTGCATTGAAATCTAATGTTAAACTGTGCAAATGTGTCCCTCAGTGATAAGCTAACATTTCTCAATCTGCTCCAGCTTCAGCAAATTTTTTTTTACAGTTTTCATGGCACACAGAGACAGCCGGCGCTGGGCGTACAGATGTTAATGGGATGTACTAAAAAAACTTACGTTTCTGTGCGCCAAAAACAAGGAGAAAGTGCGAATAGGTCACCAAATTTTTTTCCCCCGAGTAAGGGTAATATAAATAATATTGCGCTAACGATTGAATTAAAAATAAAAGTAATTCTGTTCTCCTTTCAATTATATCGATCACCGACTCAACGTGATGGGATGCGTCAAAAATGTATTTTAAACAACGAACTAAGCGTCGTAAGAACAGAGGTCTTCATACCTACAAAGCACATTTTGTGAAGGTTCGCACTGCTTATCAGCACTAAAATGTTGATCCACAATAAAAATGAAAATATGATCTTCGTTAGCACCTAATCACCCTTGGCTTTAATTATTCGGCCCACGTGTTGCCCTTTAACTCAGCGACATGCAGCCATAAAATGTGAGTGCGGTATCACCACATCCAAAGCGCTCATAAACATATAACTGCTCTATTAAACCTCGTAAATGTGGTTTTCTCCTTTGTTAATGTATTACATAGCAGAAGATTACACATTGCAATAGAGAATATTCCTATTTACTTTCACATTCAAACGTATCCCTTCGGTCTGATTCTTGTAATTCCTAGAACCCCAGCAGAGCTGAAAACGTGAAAAGAAATCTCATTCGGGGTTTTAAAGATTTTAAAGCATAACTCTACTGAATTGTGGCAGCTGTAGTACTGTGGTTTATTTATTTAATAGGTGCAATCTGACACAGTCAGCTAAAAAAAATTCCCCAGACCTTTTGTATACAAACAGTTTTATTGGCTTCCCTGAATAAATCTAACAGTGCTAATAGCAAAGGTTCTGCTGCTTTCATTTTTGCAGGGGGAAATGTTATTCCAATCTGTCCTTATCAGAGAGGCAATAAAGATAGGGGTAGGCGAAGAGAGAGTTTTGCCTGCACAAGCTCTTGTTGAACACACAGTGACATCAGACACAAGTCCCATCTCACTGTGTTCAAAACTTAATAACTTTAAGAAAAACGTACTGTATAGGTATCTGACCTGGTAAAAAAGGCAACAATCCCCCATATATGACCTCTTAAACATGTCTGTAATTAGTATAATTTAGCAATAGGAGGGACTGACCTCTTTATGGGAAAACCATACAAGGAAATAAAAGATGGTGTGATACATTTCAGTTTGACCACAATAATAATGTTTATAGAGTTTGACTTACATGACAGCGTCAATATCGCACACTTCACTTGAATTTTGGATGATAAAGCCTTTGATCCGCCACATACGTTTTGGCTTTTTGGAATAGTTTTTGCAGCAGTCATAGCCATCTCCAGAGGCCAAAACTGTAATGACACGAAAAAAGATTAGCACGTTGCCTTGGGTTTGTAAATATATCTATCGTATCTATTTTATCTTTGCAGCCAGGAGACTGTAATAAATGCCCAATAGGGAGAAAGAAAGAACATATATGTACATGTGTGTGTATATATATATATATATATATATATATATATATATATATATACACAAACAGACAGAATCCACATACACACCTAATAATAACTAGGGTATTTATAAGACCATAATCTAAACTCTCTAATAGAGAACAACAGGTCGGTGCTCTGTATATATATATATACACACACACACACACAAATATATTAACACGTACCTTCTGAAACACCAATAAGATACACAAGTCCTACAAGAAGGACAGATAATACAATTAGATTTGTGTTGCCAGCCATTGTAATTCTTAGGGAAGTTGGAAATGTCAAAGTGACAGTACGTCCTGTTTCACTGTCCTCCTGCAGAGTTATATACTGTACAGGTGCAGGGACAGGTAGGGTGCAAGAAGCGTGTTCCCTCCCACACACTGATACCCACACTGCATCACCAAGGGAATTCCCTGTAACGATGGCCACTGGTTGGTGGGGAAAGGATTCTTATTCTTTAACAAGGTCACGTGTAAAATACGCTTATTATTTATGTTTATTTCCTAGGGCGGGGACAATCTGTTTAACCCTTTCCCTGGGCCAGTGAGGCATTGTTAAAGGACTCAGTATCATGAAGTCGGGGGGATCGGACAGGGAGGGGATGTTTTGTAGGTGGGCATTTTAACCCCTTTGCCACCATATTGGCCTGCAACATATTGGAGAGTAATATAAGAACATCCAGAGCGATATGTTGCTGGTAGAAAAGGGGTTAATGGTGCAATCTGCCATTTATAGTTTCATATACACTTAATGCACCTGCTCTTTAGCCACTGCACACATTCACTAACTACTACACAGACACACACACTGATACAAATACAGACCCACTGATACTCACAGACATTGACACACTGTTACAGACATTGACACACCGATACATAAAGACACACTGATACACACACACTGATACACAGACATACACACACACACACACACACACACACACACACACACACACACACACACACACACACACACACACACACACTACTACACACTGATACACACAGACACACTGATACAGAAATCACGGAGGGTCACAGAAGGATTGTCTGTGACCAGCTGGACCCCAAACGCCAGCAATAGCTCCAAGTCTGTAGGGACCCAGGCTTCCTGTTTCCAGAGGGATCTACCTGGGAACAGCAGGGAAGCAAAAACCCTGCGCTACAGACAAGCCTGCAGAAACCAGAGTATGCCGGACCAGCATACTAAGAAAAGACTGATATATATTGCGCCTTGATACTGTTTTGTGTTTCGGACTGGTAACTGGACTATCCAGACAGTCAGGTATTTAGGGCCATGTCAGTCTAATAAGTCTCCAAGATGGAGTAGGCGTTGTTTTTATGCTTTATGTTTTGGCCTAAAGGGACGGTGTACCTAATATTTTATGTTGCTCTGTGTTGTAAATAATCTCCACCCCCCAAGGGCTTGTTTAAACACAAAATCTACAGTATGTGTATGTTTTTCTGACCTCACCTACAGGCCAATCCGTCACAGTGGTGCTCTACACTCTCAGGGAATTTAAAGGTCTTGGTGAAAAAGTGACCCAATTAGTGAACTGCTGCTGTTTGATCTCAGTAATTCATTACTATATTTTTGGTTCCATTATAGTCTCTGGTCATTTGACTTTAGGTGGTTGTAAGGGCTGACCTTGTCTTGGGCATTAGTGGCAGTAGCAACCTTTTCCATTGTTCTGGTGGTGTTAGCAACCGTTGTGTGTTAACTTTGCTACTTTGTGGCTGAAATATTTCCAATTGGAATACCATTTGTTGCACGTATTGCAGGATTATTTCAGCGTTGTCATTTGCTTTTAGCTAGGAGTTCTTGCTCTATAGGGGTATGGGAAGTACAAGGATCATTTTCGTTTTTGGGAACGGACAGAAGAAGGGGAGCCTCGAAACGTTGCCCCCCTTATTTCCCTGTTTTCATCCCCCCCTCCCCTCCTTGTTTTCCCTTATCTCCTCTCCCTCCCTCATTCTTTTTTACCCATTACACTTAGTGTGCTGCTTTTGATACTATTGTGGTTATACTTGATAGACTTGGCTTTTATCATTGTATATTGCAAATTGTTTGCCATACAGTATTTGTACAAATTCCTCATATAGTCAAATGTATACTTTTTTGCATATCATTCAGTGTTGTTTACATTAATATTTTCTACTGAGTGCTGGGAACACTTTCTATGTTCTTTATTGATAATTTGCAGGGAATCAGGGTCCCTCTTTGTTCTCGGGCACCACACTTTTATTTAATTAGTGATTTACCTCTATTGAGGTGCTGTTAATACCATATACTTTCTGACACAATTTGTGATTGTGACGGTGAAGGGGTACCAAGTTCAGTAAATAAAGGTATTATGCCTGGCTGGGTGGCCATGAGCCATATGGGGGAATTGTGATTGTCAACTCTTCAACCCAATCATGGCATGTAACTGCATTGGTAATAAAGGTGTATGTGTATTTTTACTGTTCCAGGAGTGCCAACCAGCAGAGAGATGCAGGGCGTGAGTTTCAGGGGTGATTTTACGGTAACATGTTGTCAGGGTGTGTTGGGGTAGAAGGGGGCCAGTCTTGCAGGTTACCCCAAAACATGTACTCAGGAATCCCCCCAGATTCCTGATGACATGAGGAACACAGACTACTGGATAAAATCCTCCCTAGAAAGCAGTTTGCAGCTCACCGCCAAATCTCCCTGCTTCAGCACAGACCAGACCAGTAAGACTGGGCAGGGAATTGGATTACATACAAAGGTCCCTGGTATATGCCCCCCCCAAAAAAACAGAACCAAGGGGGGTGGGGGGTCAATGTATCATATGGCAAGGTTTCTCTGTATAAGTGGAAAAGAAAATGGTTTTAAAAGTAACAAAGGTTTATATTTTTATTAAAGTAAGCTTCAAAGGCAATCCACGGTGTTAACCATTTTGTTAGCAAGGGGAGGGGGGAGAGGAAGAGAATTCCAATAAGCCCGCCTGGCCAGTTTCAAAGGCAATCCAGGAAATGAGGTGTTAACCATATGTTAGCAAGGGGGGTGGGGGGAGACAGAAGAGAATTTCAATAAGCCATCCTGGCAAATGGCTGCTCTGCACAGACTGAGCGTGCCAGGTAAAGGGGATGGGGCTCATATGCTAAGCGGCCAAGGTGCAAAGTTGGCACATGCCCAGAGCAGACTGAGAAGCCCCTCTGCCAGGTTTGAAAGGTATTGGCAACTCCGTGATAGGGGGAAGGAATTATTCCCATGGAATAGATTGGCTGCATGGGTTAAGTATAGGACTGTTTAGTGCATAAAAAACCCTGCAGCCCATGGGGAAGGAGTTCCATCATGTAGTGAAAAATTCATCCTGTAACCAGACTTTACAGCGTAACTAGTAAGTGTATTTTTCGTTGTAATTGTAAATCAAGCTGTGTATGTTAATTCTGTAAATAAATCACAATTTATTTTATCTCTTGCTTTGCTCAATCAAAGGATCCAGGTATTTTGGTGTTAAAAGCGCTGGTCTTCCGTGACCGTGATCAGTAACAAATCAATGCGAATCTCCAAAACGACAAGTGAAATATATCTAATTAATGTGACACTAAACAGTGGTCAGTATGGATATTGGAGTAACCTCCACAGCAATGCTTCTAAGTATCTGGTCTGCATATATTTGAAGTGTTATTCATCATTGATAATGACTGTGTGAAAATGAAGGACTGGTGTAGCCAAGCCCATGTCTGCTTGCAAAGGAATATTGTCTAACGGAGTGAGGGACAATTACACAGTTATGTTGATAACAATATGTTTATTTTTGTGCGTAAAAGGGAACAGCCCCTTCAAATGATAAATTTGACAAGGATACATGGATTATGCATACAAATATATATACATCTCAATACACACACACACACACACACACACACACACACACACACACACACACACACACACACACACACACACACACACACACACACACACACACACACACAATCTAGTGCAGCCAGGAATCCAATAAATAAATGTGCTTTAACAAGCAAATACAATAGTGATGCAATATGATCAGAATAACAGAAATAAGCATATTTAGCAGTTTCTGAAGAAACCAGAGGGTTTTTTTTTTTTAGCCCTTTTACAAACAAAAAGATGGAATTAAAAATGATATACAGTGTCATCTCATGAGATACTCAGTTTGCTGAAGGGCCACTATTTTCCATCAGGTATTTTTCAAGATTTTTGTTTCTTCTTGTTCTGCAAATAATCAGAAATAAAAAAGTGGAATGAATAAAATGAAAAACGGTACTTATTTGGATTTAACATCACATGACATGTGTGTATGGAGGTGATTATTAAACTGCTTTTTTTTTTTTTTGCTGGACAGTTGACGAAAACGGGGTTATACATTGAACTGCAATAGTGCCGATTGGGGCACTATTGCACAGAAACTCCTAAGATCACACAGAGGGGGCTGAGGCAGGATTTGAACCCACAATATTGTGTATACAAGGCCAACACTTTAAAGGGTCAGTCCCACCTAGGACGAAAATGACAGTGACATATTTAAGGTGTCACATATGGGTGATTGATGCTTTTTAAACAATATCTGAAACCTGGAAGTATTTTTAAGTCATAAAAATTGGCTTGTAAACACGGTGAGCTGAGACTTGGGAGAGGTTTGAATTCCTCTGGCTGCTCTCTTTGTCTGATATCAGTGTGTGTTCAACAAGAGTTTGCTCAGGCAAATGACCCCCTCCCCCTCTTTATGTTTGCGCACCCCTGCCTGCTCTCCTCAGCGCCTCGCACCCCCCCGCCCTGCTTGGCACCGGCGTCAAATGATGCGCGGGGTCATGTGACGTCACGTTGCCATGGTGACGCGTCGCTGGAAGGGAACGTAAGTGTATTATAGAAGCCTCGTGCGGTCCCCCAGCATTTAATTTAAATGCCTGGGGGGAGAGCGCCGGACCTCTATAACTGCTGCGCCCCCCCCCAGAAAATCCAGCGCCCCCCCCCAGAGGGGCACACCTCCCCGTTTGCGCACCCCTGGATTAGACCATAAACCTCTGTGCAAGAGCATCCTTTCTCTACGAGAATCAAAAAGGTTTTTGTATTTTAAAAGCCAGCACTGTATAATGTTTAAGTACCTTTCCATTAATTCAGCCCTCCTATTAAAGGTACAAATAGCATAGAACACACCTCAGCATCTTGACAGTATTGATGACCCATTGCTCTTTCGGGTTCGCGCACACTCTGAATTTCTTTGTAATGAATCTGCAAAAAAAAAAAAGCCATAGACATATAAACCAACGGGCAACAGTACCATTAAATCCATACCCACCAACTATTTTTAAGTCCTGTACCTATTAAATTCAGCTGTACCTATTGTACCTATTTGTGCCAGTAGCTGACCCTTCAGCCAATTAAAGCAGCTGAGAAATGAATGACTTGTGTGCTAATGGTCAGCGGGTTAGGGGGGATTTAACACTTCTGTTGTGTGTTTGTATTTAAGTATATACAAATGAATCCATAAATACATACTTATTGATAATATTATCTTTACATGTAGTAAATTGTACATGTTTGTTCCTCCTTCGATGGGTTTACTTGCCTGGAAGCCCCAATACCCAAACTAAGATACTGTAGCACAGTGATTCCCAACAGTGAAATTAGCTGTCAATTACAGCAGGAGCTTCCCACAATGCTTTGCATCCACAGCAGCAAGGCATTGTGGGGTGTGACTTTGGAAGCACCCGCATTGATTGACAGCTATACCATCCATGCTGTCTGCACACACTGAGGTGCAGCTTGGCACCTTATTACATGTGTGCAGCCCCCACAAGCTCCGGACACTATACAGATTTGTTAGCAATAGTCTGATGTGTAGGCAATAAGATTTATTAATTAGGGGTTCACGGAACAAATATTTTCTTGTAGGGGGTGCACAATGTAAAAAAGTTTGGGAACTACTGCTGCAGCAAATACAGTCTGCCTATTTTATGGGCCAGATGTTGTAGGGTCTGCAAATACTGTGTTATCAGCGGGATCTCCTACTTTTATAGTCCTAACATAAGGATTATGAAGCCCATTTGCTACATGAATACTGTTAGTCATCAAAAATAGGTATAACTGCATAAAAACAGCACATACTGTATCCGTACACGCTACTTCCTTTTTTATTAAAATGCAGTTTTTTAATCCCTCTGTTTTTAGTCCCTTTCTATGTTCACACTCTCTCTAGATTGTAAGCTCTTTGGAGTAGCGCCCACCTTGCCTACAGAACCTACAGTACCAGAGTATGGAAGTATTAATAATGGCATTATCTTCAGACCCCATTGTACTGCGCCGTGGAACATGCTGCCACGTTATAAATACGTGATAATATGAATAATATTACATTAAAACTGCGGTCTACAACATTGCAATTCTCTTGTTATATTCTCAGTCATTTTACACCAACATTACAGCACACGAAACGTTATTAATACAAAATATTCTATGTATTTAAAAGCTGTAGTCCCATCTAGGAGCAATGAGATGAGTCCAAATATTATACAGTTTGAAAACAAAAATAAACATTTACTTATATAAAAATGATAAAATATGAATGTTTGTCTTAAAACGGAAATCAGTCGCTTAGTTTTAACTCTTTAACATTTCACTGTCCATAGGTCACTTTATCCCTACATGGGGATTAGGACTGACCCTTTAACCCATTAATCATACCAATTTAGGTCAATTTTCTCCTATGTGGTAATGACCCTTTAGCCCATTGAACATATGACTGTCAGTTCACTTTGGTCCTACATAATGCTGCACATTTAATGGTAAATTGTTGGTTATTCTGACTTGCTTTAGGAGGAGAAATATTAGGAATATCAATATTCCCCTTCCTTACCCCTGTGACTTCCAGGTGCTCATTAAGTGCAGAACCATACTGGTGTCTGATATACATTGGTGATAGGTAAGTTCCACTTACATGATAGCGTCAATGTCACACACTTCATATGAATTCTGCATGGTGAACCCTTTGATCAGCCTGACAGGTAACGGTTTCTTGGAATACGTGTAACAGCAATCATATACACCAGCTGAAAAAAAAGGGGAAATTCATATTAATATATGAACCTTCTAGCCCTCTCTATATACAGTATGTGTGTGTGTGTGTGAATCTCTCTCTCAATAACTTTTTTTTTTATAGTTATAATTATACTAGGCCACCTTCTATAATCTTTCATTTTGTTTAATGTAGTTAACTCTCATTTTCAAGTATGTTCTGGGTACAAAATAATGTTAATTAAAGTGCATACATGTTTTTGGAATAAATCCCACATTTTCTTTCTTTGTGTAAAAAAAAAATACATGTTAAATGGTTTACATATCAAGAAAAATAGTGCAATTCTGGGAATAAAAAACTAGTACAGACACATTGAAGACATCTTTTTCTTTCATACATCTGATACATAAAACCCTGAATCTTTCAGCAACAAAGAGTTAATATTAGCCGGTTTTAAAGTGTGGAACTGAATGAAATTAGGTCATTAGGGACATAGACTACAACTTACCTTGTGCAGCGTTGGTAAAGTACAGAAGTCCCAGCGCCAGAATACACAGCACGGCGAGGTTGTTAATGTAAGACATGTTAAATCGAGTGGTTGGTAGGATATTTGACTGTCAGATCACACAGTCAGAGATTGTTATATGCAGAATGAGATGACCTTGCTCCACCTACAGTGAGGTCTCATGTGGGGACTTTCCCATTACTTTCCACTCTTTGGTCTTGAGAAGAACCGCCCTGTGTAACTCCATTGCATGCGGGGCAGTCAGGGAAATTTTGTGTGTTGCCAGCCTATAGATTACTTGAAGAGTCCCTTTTAGGAACAAAGTGACAATAGCAGCGACATTTACAGTACAGTAAATGCTTTACAGTAAGGGCAGTTGAAATGTAGAATGCATTACCCATGGGGACTGTGATGGCAGATACAAAGATATCTTTAAGATAAGGTTGGACATCTTTTAAAAAAGGAAATCTATACAAGGATATACCATATAAGTAAACATGGAGAGGATGTTGATCCAGGGAGAAATCTGATTGCCATTGTTGGAGTCAGTTTAGAGACATCATTGCATAATTTTTCACTGTTTTTTTGTGTGCCTTCCTCTGGGTCAAAATACTGTAAATACAAATATAGGATAAGTATCTGCCATCTAAATGTAACGTAGGTTGAACTTGATGGACATATGTCTTTTTTTCAACCTCATCTATGTAACTACTGTATGTTTTAGGTGTTAGTCCCTTTTATGATCAAAGTGTACTAATGGCAGCGACATGTTTATGGGGTGACAGCTAAGTGATTGATGCCTTTTTTTTTTTTTAACAAAAGCTGACACCTTATCTGTAATCATCAATTTCAGCCGTGTGGCCTTTCCTCGGAATTGCTCCCCGTCCTTTAAATGCTCACCGATTCTTTCTGCAAATTGGCTGAACTTAGTAGTCCTTACCTAGTGACGAAGTTCTGTCCACAAGCTTCTGCTTGCCGTGCCCTGCCTTGCCTTACATTGTCTCGTATTCCAGTTACCTCGATCACGGAACTCTACTCTAGCTCCAAGACCTCTATAACCCTCCACCTCGGCATGGGTACCTACCACTCTACTTTCTACTACCCTCGACCAAGTGACCTTAACTAACCTTTAGTCTCCTACTCTCGATTATGGCCAGTATATCTACTACTTTACCTCTCCAACCCTGACCCAGCTACACGACTACGAACCTGCACACTGGATGAGGCCTCTTGGCTACAGGTGGGTGTTTACAAATCCCCACCCCTGCCTCGCAGTTCCGTCCTGTTTGTGGCGAGCACCCGATACATCCACGGTGGTCGACCGCTCCCTGGTTCCTCAACAATGGGCCTCATCCTATCACAGTGTCCAGGCCTACAATACCAAACTCTGATGTGATTACAACCCATTTTGCAAGAGTTAACCCCTACAGGTCCCCACTCTTGAACCAAGCTGTACATCACTGTTTTACATCCTTTAAGAGGACTGGTATAGGACTGGTACAACAAACTGTACATACATAAATAACTACATCATATCATTGACAGGCAGGGGTATGGCGGCTTAACCTTTATTTACAAGCAGCCAAATCTACCCCGTCTCAGTCGGATTTTTGACAATCCTTACATTGCATCTGATCTCAGATGTGCTATTAGAGACAGTTGAGGTTCCTTACAATGCATCTGATCTGAGAAGCGCTATTAGAGAGGGTTGGGGTTCCTTACAATGCATCTGATCTCAGACACACTATTAGAGAGGGTTGAGGTTCTGCAGAATTTCAAAATATAATTATATACAGTAGGGTTCCTTAACAACAAAAAATTTGAAATCCACTGCAGTAACCTATTGGTTCCAATTCAACTTCAACCACCTTGGAGGAATGCTTTACAGGATCCATCAACTACGAACAAGAGCTAGTACCTATAAAATAGTTGAGTGCGTGGAACAGCTTCTGAAACAAGCTTTACCACTTCCTTAATTAGTATAGCTGTCAAACATGAACTGTGCATCACATTTTAATTCTCTACTACAATTACTGGCTGCTGTGCTAGAGTTACCACCCCCGCACACATTTGTTATTGTGAAACATTTATCTTTATACTACAACATAACAGATAACATTATTGCTTGCCGCGTTATCAGTCATTGCTTAACACATTTGTTTGCTTCCCCCCCACTCCCCGCTCAGTATTTGCCTAAGGGGTGAATTGTATATGCATTGAAGCAGCCGACTAATCCGTTTTCGGATTAAATTCTCCATTGAATTTTGTCAGAAAAGGGCCAGATTGGCTGCTCTGGCATATAATATATATATATATATATTCATGATCGTTTTTTTCTATGTTGTGCATTGGCTTACTGAGCTATTAGCCATTAGTAGGTGGTGGTGGGGGAGGGGCTGGTTAGGTGAGTTGGGGAGGAGTAGTGTGGCTGGATCATAGGGGCACGGGATTAACCCCTGGTATGTAGATGTAGTTAATTGGAATCATTAACCATTTAGGAACATTAACCCATAATGCATACCTTTTATAACCACTTGAGATACTAAGAGTAATCAAATATTTCAATGTGTCGGGTATAGATTACTATTCAATATACACCTGGCATTTTCATTAAATTAGGCGGACCGTTTAAAAACATGTTTTGGGGGCGAGGGCCAATATTTTTTGCTGAGGCTTAAGCAGAAATATTTGAGTATTTTAAAAAGATTTCCGCAGATCAATCTCCAAAAAGGTGATATGCGTTTTTTTGCGGATTTGTAATTATTATTATCAATACATTCCGCAGATTCTTAAGAATCCGCCAACGGATTGTATCCAATGGCGGATTTTGATGAATCCGCACGGATTATAACTGACCAAATCCGTCCGTGGATTTTACCATGGATTTTGCCGTTTCACCGTGAAACGGATTTTGGGGGGGGGGGGGGGGGGAAATGAAAGAGAATTCTGGGGAACGGATTTGGGCGGATTCGCCCATCTCTAGCCCTTAAATCCAGATTAGATAAACGCCGATAAGGATAAAAATATGTGTTAAAGAAAAAAACAATATGCATTATTTTTACTGGGTACGTCATTAACGAGTTATCACATAAAGTAATTTTTTACCGGCTTTTGTTCAATTTAACGGCCAACATGAAAATGAGCGTGGAAGTGAGTAATTCATGTGAAATTATTTATTCAGATACCTATTCAATACCTAGACATATTGGGCTACAGCCAAAATATAGCTCAAATTTGTATCACCAAATTCTTTATGTCCCTGTTATGTCTTGCCAAGTTATATAATAGGGCCACTATATACATAGGCAACTTAAGAATAGCCATCCTAGAATAGGTGATTAAAATACATAATATTAACAATATAGAACGTTTTCATATATTGAACCCATAGTAGCCCGTGGCCAGGTAGTCATGGTCAACCTATGGGGTTTGACTTACGGTCTGACCCGGCTTGCGGGCCACCAGAGTCTCCGGGCTCTGCACAGTTGTCTCAGTTCTTCCCCCATATCGTTGGCTCTGCACTTGGGCGACCATAAATCCTGAATTATTATTAAATGTCCCAGTGTTCCGAAAATTTTCACAAAATTGTTCAAATGTCCCAGTTTTTAGCTTTTTCCTGTGTGGACTTAAAACTCTTAAAACCGTAAAAATAGACACTGCATGAGTAAACATTTTAAATATATTCAAAAACTCTAATGAAATTACTTATTAATATAAACCAAACCGTCATTTTGCGACACTCGACAGTTTGTGTTATGTTTGGAAAACTGACATAAATCAATAATACAGTTTAAATGGGGCCGCGATTAGACAAATACCATTCTAATATTTACCTTTAAGTGATGTCATTTGTTTTATAAATCATTTTTTTAATGTGTCCCCGTTTCTACTTTTGAAAACCGAGTCACCCTAACCTGCAACAAAGGCACCAATAGGTCTTTTGATATATTTAGTGGAAATTCCTATCCCTAACAGGGTAAAAAGCCCCTGTCCAATGTTCCATGAGATCTACCTTTTCATTTAGTAAATAAAGACTTCCTCTTTATTGGTAGTTCATGAAGAATCTACTGTAGGTGACTAGTATACACTTTCATTTGGAGAAAGTACTGTACCTCCCATTTTTTGTTGACGTCAGATGTACTGTATTGAGAGCTGCTGGGAATTTCCTGTTTCCTTTAATTTTGTGGCTACATTTTAAACTGCTGAACTACAGTAACTATTACACATTGCATCACAAATGCTATAGGGAGAGGTCATGCTAATATATCTGGAAAAACTGCATTCCTATGACAACATCTCTACACATGAACACCTTGGCAGCCAATGAACCTTTGCCTTGTGCAATAATATCAGGTGTATTGCTTAAGATTGTACTTTCTATTTTCTTTTTGTAGACCAAAATGGACTAAGAGCATTGGCATAATGCATTGAATTGGATAAATGTCGCTTATTCACACCACTTAGAAAATAGACCATTTGGAAAGTATTTGTTACTCTTTTAAAGTCTTCATAGTAAGTAAGAATGTGTGAAACTGTCCAAAATGAATTTGCAACATTTAATGTGGTTTTTCCTCTCCCGAAAATGTGATTTCCTGCGGAATATCTCCAGATAGTGAGTTAAACATGGTGTGTGTTGTACAGTATTTATAGTCTCATGTTAAGCGAATATAGCGATTTTAGAGAATTGAGCAATTCAGCCTATTACACGAAATTGCAATGCACAATGATTTCATGTTTGGCGAAGCGCTTGTGAAAAATTACTGCAGTCGGGAAACAGTGCAGCTGTATTGGCGGGTCGCTGAAAAGCGGAACGCAGAGAAGCGGGGCCCTACTGTATGTATATATAATATACATATATATTATATTCGTTAAATATATGTGACCCTTTTCAGAGCTGGAGAAGGGGTGAAACAATAACAACAATACTTTATTATTGCGTGTGCAAGTCTGCTCAAATCTAGTTGTAATCATTAACTCGGGTTCATTGTGTAACGTCCTGGGAAAGTAGACTGTCTAATTAATAACTTATCACTTGTCGAGACTCTGGAAATTCGGCACTCATGCCATTAATAATTAAAGAATACAATGTGGAAACTAGTATAGCACCCACTCACAGGAGTATATGTGTAGACGTGTGATTATGAGTGATTATCTCATAATTCTGCTTCTATATGAGGGTTTATATGAGCTTACTGGGTATCTGTGTGTATATTAACTTTTTCACATAAACATAGTGACTAATCGCTCACCTAATAGTACATGAGAGGTTAAAAAACTTGGTGCACAGGGAAAAATTAGATAGCTAACACTTGAACAGATGACCACCAGGGGGTCACTATAAGCCCTATAAATTGCACTCTAAAGTTACAGCATCCAGTAGATGGAAAGTTATAATTGATAGGACCAAAAGAGGGTCCTCTGACCCTTAAACAACAGACTCAAAAGAAAAATTAAAACCAAAAAAATAATACAATTTTATTAAATCTATTTGTAACAATACAACACATATAGAGAACATATAAACATAGGATATTAAAATCCCCAGTGGGAGAGACGGCTAAATTGAGGGGTGAGCTGGTATATATATATACACACTGCTCATGCAGGAACTAATGTCCTGTACGGATATAAGGTATATAGGGTGGATAACAATATATATATATATATATATATATATATATATATATATAGAAATATGTTGTGAGACTTGGCACCAAGGGATAGTTGCCTAGTAAGTCATAATCACCACCCAACAAAGCGCAAAAATAGATACAGATAAATATTTCACCCAGTATAAAAGAATGACCAATATAGATATATGTCACAATGTCAGTGACTGCATGGATAATTGCCAAAAGGGTGTGCCTGTATATACATATGTACATAAAGTAACGGAGGAGATAGTATTCCTCAGTATACAGACATCATCACATTGTAGATATATCAGAAGGTCACAGTTTAGCGAATGCTGTATACTGCGCCTCAGTATATGTATTGGTAACACAGATACATATATATATATTTATTTATATACTGTAGGTATTTCACTGTGTATTTTTGTCATATTGGAAGTAGCTCTGGGCTCCCTTTGTGTTTTTGTTTTTTGTAGTATACAGTGCCACGCTCGGTAGCACTCCTTTTGACACTTATATACAGTGTTCGACAAACCTATACATTTGCTCGCCCCGGGCGAGTGGATTTAACCCCCGGGCGAGTAAATATTGGCCCAAGCAGCACACGTTTGGTATTAGGTGGCGAGGAGATTTTTTTGTGTGGCGAGTATATTTTTTGGTGATTTGTCAACCACTGCTTATATACATATATATATATTTTGTGGTAATTTTGTGGGGTTTATATAAGCTTACTGGGTATTTGTGTGTCTATATGAGCAGATAAGAATATCTTTTATTATAATTCTGCCAATAGTTGCAGCATTTTCCCAATGCAATACATTCCACTCCTCCTTTGAAGCATCTAAACCAGGGGTGGGCAACCTATTTTTCAATGTAGCCACAGGTGTGGCGAATTTGAAGTGAAAATAGCCACACCATGTAAAAATTGAGTTATTTTGTTGCGCATGCAAAAATTTCAAACACACACTGTTTGAACTAGTTTATTCAAAACATGAACACTTTGACTACTCAGTTACAACTGCGGCAGACACAAACAATGAAAATGGTTCAAATTGAAAATGTTAGATTATTTAATGCGATATTTGACAATCCTTATTTCTGACAAGTTGCATAAACTTTGGCTGAATATCTGAACTCAATGCGCATCTTAGTTCAGCCTCCAAATTGACATCAACAATTCGAGATCTGTGTTTTGACTTGATGAATCCCATAGTAGACAACGTCGATTCACACACCCACGTTGATCCAAACATGGACAATCATTTTGAAATTGCTGATTTCAAAGTTGGGAGATGGTTGTCTGTCAGAATAGATTTCCACATATCTGTGACTGAAGAATTCAAGTACATTTTCAAGTGTTGAAAAGAAAGCAAATCCTCTTCAAGCAGGCGCTTGTCCAAAGACAGAAGGGTGGAAATTTCTTTGCTTGAATTTGTAATATCAAAGTGGAATGGATCACGCAAGAATTTAAATGCCAATTTGAAGTCATTGAAATCAGAAAAACGTGATTCAAATTTCTGGGACAGGTTTTTTATCCAGTTTACGTAGAGTTGTCGCTTCACGTTGAGTAGACCACACTCCTCATTTTTTTCTAGAAATCTATTCAGGTTTGCAAAATGGGTTAAATCGTCCTTCTGAGTTTGTGCCTGAATGAGGTTCAGTTTTGACTTGAATTCTTGAATATGCTGTGCCAGCTCACATATTACTTTACCCTTTCCCTGCAGCTTCACGTTTAATCCATTTAAGTGAGTCATGATATCGCACAGAAAATGTAAATCACACTGCCATGAAGGGTTCTCAATGTCAGAACATTTTTCTATCTGACGTTTCTCAACAAGAAAATCTTGAATTTGAGGAAGCAAATAGGTAAACCGTTCCAGAACTTTTCCTCTGCTCAACCATCTCACATTTGCATAGTCTGTAAGATCCTCGAAATCACTGTCACCGCATTCTTTCAAGGCCTCAACAAACTGTCGATGGATGAGGGAACTTCCACTTCGGATGTAATTCACGATTTTCACAACCTTATCCATCAAAGTTTTCAAAGTGTCAGTTCCGAGCATCTGAGCACACAAATTCTCCTGATGCAGAATGCAATGGAAGGAGGGCAGCATGTTTTTCACACCAGTCTCACTCAAATGCTGCTTCAAACGAGAAACAAATCCCGATTTTCTTCCTATCATTGCGGGTGCACCGTCCGTTGTAATAGAAGCGAGTTTTATCAGATCTAGGTCACATTGTTTTGAAGCTGAAATAAAATGTTCGAGTATATCAGTTCCACAAGTATGGCCTCGAAGTCCACAAAGTACAAGAATTTCTTCACGAATTGTAAAAGCGGGAAGCACAAACCGAACCCGAAATATTGATTGTGCCGTGTTAGTACAATCGGTTGACTCGTCCAGCGCCAGGGAAAAACACAAACAGTCTTTCAATTGTTCAAGCAGTTGCACTTCAATGTTTTTAGATAATTCCAGCACTCTGCGAACAACCGTCCTGCGGCTTTACTGCAAATTCTGCACTTTTTGGAGGATATCATTCTTCACCTTTGATTCGTAGTTTTCCAACAGAGTTTCCATCACCGCCACCAGAATGTCTTTTACCATCTCAGCATCAGAAAATGGTTTCTTTTTCCGAGCCAGAATCCAGGCTGCTTTATAACTAGCTAACGTCACCAGCTCATTCGACGAAAGAAACTGCTTCAGGCTGCTCTTCTGATCTTGAAACTGTGATTTCAAACAGGGCAATTTCACGGAGACGACTAGGGCCATCAACTGGAAATTTATTGTTGAATGCACCATGCTTATTTTGAAAGTGCTTCTTCAAACTGTCTGCCTTATTCTCACTGAAACTTTTTTTGCACAGGAGGCACACTGTCTTTTCATTTACTTGCGTCACTACAAATTTTAGCTCCCATATTTCTTGAAAGTTTCGTGTCACGCTCTTCCATGCTCTTGTTTTTTGCTTTTTACCACTACACTGGCGACACACTTTATTCGAGCACGGCTAGTCCCACGAATTCGGGTATACCCGGGTGTATTGAGGTTTGTGACTGTTTTCTGCCCGAGTGCATTGAGTTATTTTCCAGCCAGGGATTGAAGCATTTTATTCCCGCTGGCTGCAATACTGCACAGTATATATATATATACTGCATTAAAATTCATGAATTTATGCCATCTGGTAGACACGCGAAGCATTGCAGCCTATTAAATCCTAATCATTATCATTTAACAGATCAGCCGCCCATCAGCCAGGCATGAACCCAGGCTGGGAAAGCAAATGCAACGGGGCTTGTCAGAGGTGAGGAGCGGCGCATTCCAGGTATCTGCCAGGTACATACTGGGTATTTGCTCGAATAAAGTGTGTCGCAGCAGTAGGTCCCGAATCACTGAGTTGGTCTGCTTCACTCACACCAGCACTATCACCCGCTGCTGGTTCACTTCGTTTTCGAATCACCCACTTATCCATCTAACATTTTTTTTTGTAAAGCAGAGAAAAATGTTAAAATCGTCAACAAAACAGATGCAAGGAACAGGTCGCCGGCAGGGTGTGTGCTCCGCCCCCACCCCCACCGTTCTCTACTCAATGGTTCTTTCTCCTCTGCTCGTCCCCTCAGCACTAGCACCGCCACTGCCGGCGTACTCGCGCTTGCCGCCACGTTTCCCATTACGCTATAACAGGCCCGCACAACTTGCACAGTGAAAAGGGCCGAAATGCTCCAAGGACAACAGATCCGGCCGCACCCTTCATCACCCTCTCCCCCAGCACCCTTCATCACCATCTCCCCCAGCACCCTTCATCACCATCTCCCCCAGCACCCTTCATCACCATCTCCCCCAGCACCCTTCATCACAATCTCCCACAGCACCCTTCATCACCATCTCCCCCAGCACCCTTCATCACAATCTCCCACAGCACCCTTCATCACCATCTCCCCCAGCACCCTTCATCACAATCTCCCACAGCACCCTTCATCACCATCTCCCCCAGCACCCTTCATCACAAGAGGGGGGGAAAGAGGGGGGGGGGGGGAGAGAGAAGAGAGGAGAGAGAAGAGAGGGAGGAGAGAGGGAGAGGAAGATACAGGGGACAGAGACAGGGGACAGAGAGGGGACAGAGAGGGGACAGAGAAAGGGTACAAAGACAGGGGACAGAGAATTTTGTAAAATAGCTTTTTATTATGCAAACAATTCAGGACAGTAAGATCACTCATATCATGATGTGTTAAAAATGTCGCAATCCTTGGAACAGGATACTTCAATAATTACTGTGTAAAATATTCAGTTGAATGGCGTGGGGGGGAAAGAGAGAGACGGGGGGGGGGGGGGGAGAAGAGAGATCAGGGAGGGGGGGGGGGAGAAGGGAGACCAGGGAGGGGGGGGGGGGGAGAGAAGAGAGACCTGGGAGGGGGGGGGGGAAGGAAGAAGAGAGATCAGGTAAGGGGAGGGTGAAGAAGAGAGACCAGGGAGGAGGGGGGAGAAGAGAGACCAGGGGGAACCAGTGAAACAAATAGAAAATGTTCAATCACCTGTACGCAGCGCAGCAAGGGGGGGGGGGGGGGTTAGTGGAGCCAGGAGGGGAGACACATGCCAGGGAGAACCAGTGCTATACAAAATCAGCTGAGCAGGGGGTGGGGGGGTACCGGCATTTTAGTGGAGCCAGGAGGAGAGACACATGCAAGGGGGAATCAGCTGAGAGGGAAGGGGGGGTACCGGCATTTTAGTGGAGCCAGGAGGTGAGACACAAGCAAGGGGGAATCAGCTGAGAGGGAAGGGGGGGTATCGGCACTTTAGTGGAGCAGGAGGTGAGACACGCAGGGGGAAACAGCGCTATATAAAATCAGCTGAGCAGTGCGCAGCATTCACCTGAAGATTGGTCAGTCGGGGAACGGAGCAGCAGCAGGCAATTTCTTGAAGTGGATTGGAGTAATACCTGGGTTCCCTTCTGGTCAATCCGCTTACATACCACCACCCCCTTCCTCCACTCCCTCCTGATGTGGCGCCATGAAGGTGAGAGAGGCAGATTGGCGGCGGAGTGCTTCTCCGCATGGGGTCAGCACAGCTGGGCTGTGCAAGAGACAGAATTCTTGGAGGGGGAAGGTAGGGCTGGACTAGATTCAATAGTAAATTCACAACACTTTGCCTGCCAAGTCGCCACATGTGGCAAAAGGCTACAGTGTCGCCCACCTCGTATCTAAACCATTCACAGCTAACCCTGGTCCCCCTGGCAGTAAATGGTCACATGGCACACCATTCAGTATTTGGCACATGGAAATAGGTATACTTTATTTGCATCAGTGCAGCATAGGGAAGTTTCCAAGCAAGTGACATCCTCTAAGCCAGTGATTTTCAAACAGGGTTCAGCGGCCGCCAGGGGGGAGATCTGGGACAACTCTCTCAGCTGTCCCATGCCCGGCAGAGTGGCAGCACCCCACGTAACAGTGGCACAGTGGCTCCTGAGCTCAGCAGCAGCTGCCCGGTCACTGCTATCCTTCCTCTTCCTGCTCCTGTCGGCAGCGGAAGTCGCATCAACTTCCAGGTAACAGGAGGGAGAGGAAGGCTCAGGTAAGAGCGCATGCTTTCAGCACCTGCAGCTCCCTTAAAGTGTGTCTGTGTGTAAGTGAGTGTGTGTGTGTGTGTGTGTGACTGAGTGTGTGTGAGTGTATGTGTAAGTGAGTGGAGGGAGAGTGTGTGTTTAAGTGAGCGTGTGTGTGTGTGTGTACGTGAGTGAGTTACTGTGTGTGTGAGTGTGTGTATAGAAGGGGGAGGGGCAGCATAAGGGGGAGAGGGTGCGTAAGGGAGAGGGATTGTGAGGGGGAGAGGGAGTGTGAGGGGGTTGAGGGGGGAGAGGGTGTGTGAGGGGGAAGAGGGAGTGTGAAGGGGGAGAGACACCAAGGGGGGGGCAGAGACATTGAGCGAGGGTTGCGGTTCCCCAGAATCTCACAATCGAATCCTGGGGTTCCTTAACCAAAGAAAAGGTTGAAAACCACTGGTCTAAGCAGCCAGAGATGCTGCAACACGTGCAATTTACAATGTGCAAAACATCACACTACAAATCAACTGGAAATTGTTGGACTTATTTGTATAAACCTACAGCTGCAGCGGCCTTTATTCGAACACTTCACGCGTTGTGTATGTACATCGGAATACCAATGTCATGACGCGGGATGTCTTCCAACCTTACCGCCTTATGACGCGAGTGCGGCGAGTGCAGAAAACGGCATTTTAGAGTTCTGGTTTTTAGACACCTTAAACTGACACAGTAGCACAGTACTGTACACATTGCAATTCATTCATTTCATTGCACCCAAAGAAACAGAATCCATGAAATTCAAACAAAGCAACCGCGATGAGCGCGTGTGCCTGGGGCGATTGGCCGCGCTCATGCCGCGTGGAGTACAGCAGCGCACACGAAAACGGCGCCATGATTTGTTCGAATAACAGCCGCTGCAGCTCTATATACACAATAGCAATTGTGTTAAGTCACTAATCAATCAGTTCAGTCAAAGTTTACAGAAAACTATTTTTCCCTCCTTGGTTTATTAAAGATGGCTGCAATTGTGATATTTCTTATTCACTAATAAATCCTTTATAATCTCTGACACATTAATTTATTCTGCATACTTCTCATTTAGATATTAACTCAAAATTACTCATTAACAAGCCTGTGTTTGGGATTCTGCAATCCCACATTGCTGGCTGAAAAACAACCTTTACTCTAATTTATTGGCTAACATAAACTAATCTAATCATGTATAGCAAAATAAATGGGGGATTGTTTGTCAATCAATAAAGTTTCCCCCTATCCTTATTAAAGAGACAATCAAGATAAGGGTACTGGGGGAGAGGAGGGGCTTTACCTGTGCAAACTCTTGTAGAACAAACACACATCAGACAAAAGGCAGCAGCCAGAGGAAATCAGACCCTCCCAAGTCTCACCGTGTTTAAAAACGGACTTAAAAATAATATTTAAATGTAGTTATTGGTAATCTGTTCTGCACCAAATAAGTGTAGGTAGGTGTAAAATCCCTGTTCCCTCTGCCGCCCCTCCCTTTATTTTCTGTCCTTTCCCCCACAGAAAATCATATAAAAATTGAGTTATATAAAAAAAAAGTTACTTATAGGGGACACATATGGGTAGAAAAGACATTAATCACCCCATCCTGATGTTGCCCCATTAACATGTCTGTCACAGGAGACCAGGACAATTACACCAGGGATCAGTACACTAGACTGAACTGCAGAGTTGAACAAATGTGAATTTATTGGAAAAGGTTCCCACAAACCCACAGTACATACAACACACACACACACAAACTCACTCAACTGGGGTAACTTGGGGAACAACCTAAAGTCCTCGGTGTGGGGACCTCTGCCAAGACGTTCATGTGCTGAGGGGGAGAGTGTGTTGTTCAGGGACCCAATCTGGGCCTGAAACAAATTGAAGAATATGTTCAAACTCCCAGTTGCCATTTCCAGACATCTTCCAATAATGGGTCATCTCGATTTCACTGCTCACTTTTTTATCTGTATTATCTGATTGGTTTGTTCTCTGTTTTCCTAAATGCAGAGGAGGTGGAATACACATTGTAATAAAGAATGTATTAAAAAAAAAAGAAAACATCGCTGCCATTAGTTAGGGTGACCAGATTTTCAAAAGTTAAAAGGGATAGCTTGATAAAAGGCACACGGCCCGAAACGCGTTGGTGTGTTACCTGTGCTGCTGCTCTAGGGGTCCTGCCTGATCCTTTTATGGAATAAAAACGCTTTTTTTTTTACCTGTGAGTCTCCTCCTGCTTTTTTGGCAGTGCACTGACATTTTTTCTCTATAACCTCCATAGAACGTTATTTGTATGCATTCTAACAAATAACATTTGCTGTAACTCATGCCACCATTTCAGGCAAGACAGTGTAGGTTTGAAACTCGGTGGTTCAATCATAATTATTAGAGAAATGCTGAATGGGACAATGTTTTCTTTTTCCTCTTATGCCATTTTGCATCATTTTCTGCTTGTCGCTTCAGATATAATCAAGGCATAGATCACAAGACAGGGCGTTTAAAACCATCTCAGTTCTCGCTGGGTTTGAGACAAGAAAAATTATTCCCAAACACGCTGTATTTTCTATATCTCATTTTAATATGTGCGTGATCTTAACTCCACTTTAACCCCCCCCCTGTTAGCATTCCCCAAATCAGTGAAAATGATCCCAGAATAATAATTATGTTGTAGCTTAGGTTTTAATAATGTGAATTGAAATGAAGTGAAGGTCAGCCACATTGTACAGTGACACTGCATTTCCAAACTTTTGCCACTTTAAATGAAAGCAATCTTCCATTAACCCCTTCACCATCGGTGGGGGGGAACAGCAATAAAGGCTCCCCCAAAAAGCTAATGTTTGGTGTATGCCCCCCCCCATAAGATCAAATTTGAAAGAATAAGCATCTTTGACTTTGAGTAATATGCAGTATTAATTGAGGTAGGGATAAACGGAAACTCTATGTTCCCTTTATAAATATGTCTCTGTCTCAAGTTGTGCAAAATATTCTCCACGGTTCGACTACAAAATGTGTTAAGCGTTAGAAGTCAATGTACACGGTCACATGGCCCTTTATCTATTGCCATTTTCACAAAATTGTGCAATATTTCTTGAAATTGTAGACAAATAATTGGTGAAATTCTACCACAAACGGTGGGATTTCTTTTCATTTTTACGCAATGGGAACGTTTGCGAAAATTGAGCATAAATGGTGAAATGTACAGAAAATGCTTGAGACATTTTGCAAAGGACTTTTGAAGACATTCACATATCTTCCTCAAGATATATCCCCCCTTTTCACACTATAACTCCCTTTTTACGTCCCTTGGGCAAACCCTAAATCTGGTATACCTGTTAAGCAAAGATCTTGTCTTTAGTACATTTCTAATATTAAACATGTACAGTATGATACTGGAAGGCTAAAAGTGCACCGAGAACCCTTACTAACCCTTTGGACTTCTATTTCGTCTACAAAAGCACAAACCTCTCCATTACCACTTTCTTTCAGTGGTTCCCAACTCCAGTCCTCAAGGACCCCTGACAGTCAAGGTTTTAAGGATATCTTCATATTAGTGGCTCAATCACTTTGACTGAACTACCTGTGCTTAAGCAGGGGTATCCTTAAAACCTAGACTGTTAGGGGCCCTTGAGGACTGCAGTTGGAACCACTGTTCTAGACGGCAGTAGGAAAGAAAAGGACACGTTTCAGCTATTCTAGAAAGAGCAGATTACAGTAATGAATCCCAATGCTTTCCCAGTCCTTCCAGTGTAAAAATAGTGACATCACAAATCCAAGATGGCCCCAACTTGGCTCCTAAATCTAGTTTTAGTCTAGATTTTGATGTGTGTAGCAACTATGGTGCATATTTAAACATTTTGAGGTTAAATATTATAAGGATGAAGCATGTCTTGAAGTTGACACAAGATGTGACCACAACAATACCATCAACAAAATAAGAATAGTACATTGACATTATACTTCCCTGTTATGAGATACCACAACTAACAAATCTAGGTCAATGACGCAATGCTTAACATTATGGCCCAAAAAAAACCGCATGCAGAAATAGACTTTTCCGTTTCCAGTTATTTTTCCGTGATGTCAATATCTGTTTTCCCCTTTACCAAATAGGATGATTTTAGGCACTATCCAAATGAAAAATGTATTAAAATACATATTTAAAAGTACCAGCACTTGGATTCATCATGGCATTTACGGGTCAAAGTGCTAAGTTAATTTTGAAGCAGAATGAACGTGAGGAGCGTTATTTTCATCTTTGCGTTATCGTACTTTGCTTCTATTATTCCTCAACTAACAACTTGCTATAAGGAGTTACATGATGCACAGATTCTAATAAGACCCCACTGAGAGGCATTTTCTCTCTGTGTTTCTGTATCAATGAGAGTTATTCATGAACCTGTGATAGTACAGATCGCGTCACACTCGCATTATCACCTTGGCAGTGCCAGGGGAACTTACGCATCATTGGATCATCCCTTGGGGTATTCAGGGATGTATACAGAAGATAGATGTGTGGGGGGCTGCACGTCTGTTTTGATCGGGTGGTTTCTCCATCAGAGCAGTCTGCCCCATCTGCTCCTATAAAATGAGCAAGTGTCCATGAAATACCTTTTACTTCATAAGGGCAGAGGTAAGTCATTAGTGCACCCTATAGGTTAATGTCTCAAGATTCAGCAGTGTGTAATAGCTTGTTATCTGAGGAGTCTCAATAGAAGATGTTATTTAGAAGTTAAGCGACACACACATTTTAACAAGATGTATTCAATTCTGCCTCTGTGTACATCAATTTGTTAAAAAGGGCACTAATAATAACCTGACCGCTCAACCTAATATTCATAATTAATAATAGTCAAACAGGGTGCAAAAGGGATAGGTGATCATATATATTTACAAGGTTGGCCCCAAAAAGAGGTCAGAAAGATCCCTTCTAGTGCACCTGCAGTGGAGAGATATATAACCAGGACAGATAGTCCAAGAGAGTAATTCTCTCTACAAGGGAGGGTGTAACTGACCACACGCTGCTATAAGTGTGGAAGTATCCACAACTTGTCCACTAGGGACTAAAAACTCAAAAATAACAAAACTTTAATAACATTCAGTGTGAAATATAGACTAGAAGGGATCTTTCTGGACCCTTTTTGGGACCCACCTTGTAAATATATACATCAATTTGTTAGCATGAAAAACATTACCTAGTCTGAAGTGGTATACGTCTGTAATGATGGTTATATGTTTGTTAATGATGTGTCAAACATTTTTTTATATATCTGATACATAATTTTAGGGATGCCAGGTGTCCATTATTGAACCGAATGGTCCTGTATTTGGACACTCTGTTCAGTAAAAAATTAGAGGTAATACACGACATGTATGTCAGTACCTCTCTGGACATAGTGACCTAACAGGGAGAGAGCAGGGCTACTGCTAGGGGGCTGGGCAGCTTCCTCCATCCTGACTGGTTGCTGCTTGGTAATGCAGCCAATCAGGAGGAGGGGGCAGGAGCCTGGGGGTGAGCCAAAGAGAGGGGGAAAAAGCATTGAGTGGAGAAAGGTGAGAGTGGTGTGTGTAAGTCTCGAGCGTGTCGCACCTTTCATCATTGTGTCCATTATTTTGGAGAAGTCATCTGGCAACCCTAGACGCAGTCGCTAGCAAAAAATGTTTAAAGAGTTGCTGTGCATATATATATTGTGACAGACTGCTCTGTTCCCAGCATGATGGGGTTAACTTCTGCTGACAGCAGCTTCCAGGCGCAATCAATTAACCTAAGCTGCAAGGTTTAAAAGCCAGCCTGAGACTACAGCCAGTTTCTCACAGAGGTCTGAGAGAAGGCTGTTAGTCTGGAGTCCTGCAAGCCTACCTTCAAAAGGACTGTACTTCTTGGGTTACTCTACCATAGCCTCCAACTGTACCACTTGGCCGGCACAGAACAGTTTTAGCAGGCACTGCACCGGCCAACAAGCCGAGTGTTTTCTTGTACAGGTGTTCCTCGGTATACGGCGGCCAGCTTTCCGTCGAATGCCTTATCCAACGCCGCATGATGCAGTCCGCTGAATGCATTATCTGACGTTGGACCCGCTTATCCGATGGTCACCACCACCGAATAACATCGACCCGCAATCCGACTGAGGCTTGCGGCACACATTACGTCCGATAAGCGAGGACTGGCTGTACGGGTTTTACTTCTGCTGCGACCATGGCCATTTAGAATCTTCGGTGGCGCTGATAGGCTGGCCATGTAGTGAGCCTATCAGCATTACCGAAGATTTTGATTCGCCTGCGGTTGCAGCGAGGGGTGGACAGCATTGTGAAACTGCAGGGGTCACTGGACCCGCTAAGGTCGCTGTGTGTGTGTCCCTCTGCCTGTGCCCTCAAGGGAGCTTCCTCTTGAGGTCAGAAGCTCCTGCAGGATGATGTGGGGTAGGGGTTATTAAATTAGTGGTGTTGGGGTGTAGGATATACTGTATGTGGGGGTCTATATGAAGGGCATGGGGTTATAATAGATATATGAGTATCTCTTCTGCTGTGAAATGTTGGAGGATATGGTATACTTGTGAGGGTAAGGACTACCCATTGTACCTCCGCTAAGCATTCTGGTGTTTTATTGGGAACCAGCTTAGCTGGCCAGTGATAGTGAAGTTATTTTATTTATTTATTTTCATATATATATATATATATATATATATATATATATATATATATATATATATATATATATATATATATATATATGTAACAGGTTTTCTGGCCTAGCCTGACCCACCCAATCTCACATTGGCCCCTGTGGTCTAACCAGTCCCCATTACATGGTAGTGTCTGGTGGTGCACCTGTTGGCAACAGGTCTCCTGAGTCTCCAGCATGATGTTGTGTGGGGATTGCCAACCCAGACAGGCAGCTGAGGTAGTGTGCTTGAGTCCTACCTATATCCAGTGCAGCGCCTCCACCTCATCAGGATCCCTGCGTCTGCGTGGGGATGATTCTGATGAGGAACTCCTTCTTGGTGGTGCCTTCCCCTGCTGAGTAATTCCAGACTCACACAGTGAAGTGTCTTTATTCAAGGTCATTCTTTATTGTTGCTTGGTATGGGCCAGCTGCCCCTTGCAGCGATTTACTCAGCCGCACATCTCGCCGTGTGATCCTTTCAAAGGTACGCCCTCCCAATAGAGTGGGATCCCCTCTCCCCTCAGGGAGATCACCCCTGTGCCAGGTCCCTGGACACAGTATGGCGTTGACAGCTTGATGCTGATTGATATAGAATGGGGCCACTAGTTAAAGCACTAGTGGGCCTCTTTCTCCCTGGTCTCAACGTAGACCTGCTCCTTACTCCAACACACTAACTTTGAGCAGTGCTGCTGTGCCTTATATATCTCAGGAGGCAGGCACATCTCTGACGTCACTAACGGTGGACTCAGAGCATGTAGCCACTCCCATCTATACATAGGGCACCTCACCAGGGTGTGAGGGCAAACCTCCATGATTACTGCTGGCATCCCTGTAACTTACCAGGCTTACTGCCAGCAGGAGAGGAAACTGCAGACCATTTTACAGCATGGCTACATTCTCCCCCTGGTGAATCCCAACGGCCCGTTTGGGACCTAAATGTATGTACCTTCTCCGGGAAACACTGTAAAATAGAACATAATTAGTACAACATTATTAAGTTCACAGTAATGGTATCACACAAAGCACTCTCTGACCAGCAGGGCACTAACTCGCGCAACATCTGTCCTGTTCCTCCTAATAGTAGTGACGAGGATCGGATTTCTTAATTTCCCGACCCCCCATATCCAGCACCATTATGCTATATTCACGCGGTAACCCACTCTCAGGCCTATATATGGCTTTGTGCATATAAATGCTCCGCCCTATGCTCCACACTCGCATGAGTTGAGAAATTCTTTCTTCTGCCTTGCGCCCAGTAATGGCACCACCCTTGTTTACCATGTACTGTTCAATTGTTTCCCGCAGCCACCTGTACCTGTTATCCTCAATCTCCTGCATGAGGGGTTCAGGGACATAAGGATACTCCAGCCCATGGGAGTTCTTATATTTTGTTATAATGGCCCTCTCCACCCTACTGGCCCGGATCAACCTTGTGTTGCCCGCTTTTCCTGGTAGCACCCATGATAGGGGTTCATCTGGTTCCACAGGATCCGTCAATCTACTGGGACCCATGGGCTCTATGATATCATGACGGATCTGGTACCACCGTTCCTGCATCGCCTTTTTCCGTTCCACTTCAGTGTACTCCCCCCGAGCCCACCAATAGTCTACTACACCCTCCTTCTCTAACAGGAACCGAGTGCGGTCTAACCACGCCTCGTAACCCTCGAATAAGGGGGCCCACCACCGGGTCTCCCTAATCTCTTCTGGGGCCGACTCTATCGAATCCCCCTCCTCTGGTTCCCCCCAGGAGGACACCCCAGATGTCCCAGTAGATCGGGAATTAGGCCGCCCCACCCTCTTGGGCCTAGTTGCCAGGGTCACGCTCACTATGCTAGGGCAATCGCTGGATACCGACACTTCCCGCGAATACTCTCCACCCACCGACCCGTCATCGGAAGTGAAGCTTTCCAGTCTCTCCCCAGTCCGTTCTTCGGAGGTACCCTGGGACCCTCCAGACATTCCCAAACTTGAAGACGACCCACGGGAAAACGTGACCGGAACTGGGGCTTTAACTAGGGCATGGGGCTGGGCATAAGGGCGGATGGTTGGTATCTGCGGGGTTCCGACCCGCTCTCTACCACTACATTGTCCGGAGTTACCGCAAGGGCTCTCCGATGGTCGGGTCTCACCGCTCTCGACTTTTCTCAATGTCTGCCAGCTCTTCTTAGGACCGGGCGATCGGGAAGCACTGCCCGATTGGTGAGGCGCGGTCATCTCTACGGTTGCTCTGCCACGCCCGCCGGAAGTGTCGTCATCGACGGGACTGGATGCTCCGCCATCTTGGGATGGGTCCCCAAGCGGGACCCCTTCCTCCAATATGACATCTGGCAGTTCCGCTGTTCGCTGTCGCACCGCCTGGGCCTGGCACCGCCCTTCCTCTGTCGATGTCACCTTTGGAGCCTGGTAAGAACAAGGACTGCTCTTACCGCTCCTGGGAGTTGGTGTGGATCGACCCTCGCCACTGGAACCGCCGGTCCCCGGAACCGGGGGACTCCGTCTCTCTGTCTTCCGCGGCACCGGTGATACTCGACTCTTCTCACCGCCAGCTCCGGTAAGTGGCACTTTCCTCCCATTACTGCCACAGGAGTTCGTTGGCTGCCGGGTCACTACTGCGGCCGACGCCACGGGTTCCTCATCGGAGGAATCCAATTCTATCTTGCTTGGGGGCACCCCCGGGGTGACCGCCGCTTAGGTTATCGGCCGGCACAACGGCCGATAGTTTCTTTTTCTTCGTGCTCAGTTTTGGCAACCGGCCCCGATCCCCATTCTCCGGGATCCGCAGTTTCCCTCCATAGCGCGCCGGGGAGCTCGGCCGATAGCATAGCCGCATCTCCCGCTGCTTCGACGGCCTGGATGGGTACAAAAGTAGGCATGGGCCACATGTACTGGAGGCCACATTGCGGGCAGCGTGTAGCTGTACCCACGGCACCACCGGGTAGTCTGCACTGTAAGCAGAGACACGCCACTGTCTCAGTGCCCGCCACCCGAATCACCAGGAAGCCTCCTGGGGCCGAGTAGGGTTGGGTAGATACCATAGCACCTTCCTCCTGCTTACAGGCCATAGTCACGGTAGGAGGTACTCGCAGCAGTGGTCTGTTCAGCGTACCGGTTCCTCGTGACTGACGAGCAGGGGTTGAGTTGCCAACCACTCCCTTGACTATCTCCACCCTCATCTGGCAAAGCTGGAAACCACCCCCACTGGTGGAGATTAGGGGAGGGTCCCACAATTTTATAGGATGTCCCGGGATTAGTGCTGTACTTTTCACAGTCCTGGGGGGCGCGGCTTCAGGTCTCGCGCCACCACTCCCCGTGCACCACTCCTTATTTGGCGCCATCCCCGGCCAAGTTCTCTCAGACTCTTTGTCTCTTCCTCCACCGGCAGCACTAATTACAGGAACTACTTTCTGTAAGGGCGCGGCCGGCTCACCAGCTCCTCGCTCAGCTGAATCCGCTCCCACTGGGCATAATTGGAAACCACTCCCCCTGGTTGAGATTAGGGGGAGGTCCCACAAGTTAATCGGGTGACCCAGCACTAGGGCTGAGTTAGTCATTGTCCATGAGGGCGCGGCTGCAGCTTTCGCGCCATACCCCACAGCAGGGTGGGGTTTTCCTGTTGGCGCCACTCCTGGCCAACTCTTTGTAAGTCCAGTATCTGCAGAGTTTTCTGCACTCGATCCACGCGGTCTCCCAGGGAAGCGGGAGCCGCCATTTTGGCTTGCACTGTCAGTCTCTTTGACGATTGAGGTAGCGTTTAACTGTTTGTATGCCGACTGACAAGCAAATTCATCATGTTCTCCACACATTACTACAATGTCCTCCTCAATGTCCTCAGGGGTAGTACCCCTAGGTCCTAGGCAGGACAAAAACGGCGCGGCCACAGCTTTCGCGCCACTCCACAACAGGCTTGCCAAAGTCACATCAGTAGCTTGCTCTTCTGCGGAGCGTACACCACATGCGCTCCCTCCATCTGCCTCCGTCCGCCATTTTGGACCTTCCGCACCGCGCGGATCTTCCATTCTTGCGGTCGCCATTTGGTTGTTGTATCTGCAGTTATTGTACGTGGAGCTCCTCTCTGCGGGGCAGCTGCCACACCGGTACAATAAAGATTGCCTTGAGGCACCACCTTGTGTTCCTAATATAGGCTGGACTCGTGTTTGCACTACCTCAGGCTAGGCTCACACTCTCTGTGTCTGCTGTATCTCCTTCCTCCCAGTCTGTGCTCCCTTCGGTAAGTGGTCTGGAATGGGCTAGAGTACTCTGGCTCTTCCATGCAGTACTTGGGCGTCTACCTACTGTTGGCTAGCCTAGCGCAGACCCTGTCCAGAATTCCTGACCACGTTAACAGGCTATCCCTTCAGGCATCCTACCACTAGCACTACCTCAAGGTGACTAGGACAGCTATAGCCCCTCTCCAAACCTCCAACTCCTCTCAGGCCCCTAGGTCGTCCCTGCGAACTGACAAACTCCATCAGCCCCCTGACTACCCCTAGGTCCGTCCCAACACAGCACAAAGTGGCAGCATACACTCTCCCTGTTTCCCAGTGTGCCTAGCAAAAGCCAGTCCTGTTGACAGGTATCTCAGCAGCGCCTCCAAATGTAACGGGTTTTCTGGCCTAGCCTGACCCACCCAATCTCACATTGGCCCCTGTGGTCTAACCAGTCCCCATTACATGGTAGTGTCTGGTGGTGCACCTGTTGGCAACAGGTCTCCTGAGTCTCCCGCATGATGTTGTGTGGGGATTGCCAACCCAGACAGGCAGCTGAGGTAGTGTGCATGAGTCCTACCTATATCCAGCGCAGCGCCTCCACCTCATCAGGATCCCTGCGTCTGCGTGGGGATGATTCTGATGAGGAACTCCTTCTTGGTGGTGCCTTCCCCTGCTGAGTAATTCCAGAATGACACAGTGAAGTGTCTTTATTCAAGGTCATTCTTTATTGTTGCTTGGTATGGGCCAGCTGCCCCTTGCAGCGATTTACTCAGCCGCACATCTCGCCATGTGATCCTTTCAAAGGTACGCCCTCCCAATAGAGTGGGATCCCCTCTCCCCTCAGGGAGATCACCCCTGTGCCAGGTCCCTGGACACAGTGTGGCGTTGACAGCTTGATGCTAATTGATATAGAATGGGGCCACTAGTTACAGCACTAGTGGGCCTCTTTCTCCCGGGTCTCAACGTAGACCTGCTCCTTACTCCAACACACTAACTTTGAGCAGTGCTGCTGTGCCTTATATATCTCAGGAGGCAGGCACATCTCTGACGTCACTAACGGTGGACTCAGAGCATGTAGCCACTCCCATCTATACATAGGGCACCTCACCAGAGTGTGAGGGCAAACCTCCATGATTACTGCTGGCATCCTTGTAACTTACCAGGCTTATTGCCAGCAGGAGAGGAAACTGCAGACCATTTTACAGCATGCCTACATATATATATATATATATATATATATATATATATATATATATATATATATATCTTATACTATATTAGTGAAAGCACTGTATGCCTGCCTGCCTGCCTGCATGCATGCCAGCCTGCCTGCCTGCTGGATGTCCGGTGTCCCTAGGGGAAATCTCATTGGTCCCTTGGGCCGCCCCCGCACACCTCTCATTGGCCTGAGGCGGAGTGACGGCCCAAAGGACACACAGGGACACAAACACACACACAGGGACACAAACACACACACAGGGACACACACACACACACACACACTCACTCACTCACTCACTCACTCACACACACACACACACAGGGACACACACACACACAGTAGGGGGGGGGGGGTGTACATTAGCAGCATTGTATAACCCGGGGGGGGGGGCTCACATACCCGCCTCCGCCTCTTCCTCCCCGAAATCAGCCTCCACACCCGCGCGCACGTCCTCCTCTCCCCGTGTCTCCCGCGCTTTCAAACACCCCCCCCCCCCCCCGGCGCCGCTACAGTGAGCGGAGGAGCGAGTGCCCGGGACACAGCGGGGGAGCGGCCACAACAAGCTGCCTCCCGCCTCAGATACACGTGGGAGCGGCCGGACGGGTGAGGGAGCTGCCGGACGGGTGAGTGAGCGGCCGGACGGGTGAGGGAGCGGCCTTCACCTCCCCTCACCCCCCTTCACCTCCCCTCACCCCCCTTCACCTCACCTCCCCTCACCCACCCCTCACCTCCACTCACTCCACTTCCCTTCCCTTCCACCTCCCTCCACCCCCCCTTCACCTCCCCTCCACCCCCCTTCACCTCCCCTCCACCCCCCCCCACCTCCCCTCCACCCCCCCCCACCTCCCCTCCACCCCCCCCCACCTCCCCTCCACCCCCCCCCACCTCCCCTTCACCCCCCCCCACCTCCCCTTCACCCCCCCCCACCTCCCCTTCACCCCCCCCCACCTCCCCTTCACCCCCCCCACCTCCCCTTCACCCCCCACCTCCCCTTCACCCACCCCACCCCCCCTTCACCTACCCCACCAGTGGGAACAATAATGCTTGTCTATTTACTATGCATTTGGACACCTCTTTAAATATCGTAACCACATTTTGCATGATGGTTCTGAGATCAAAGGGCAGGTTTTTCCTGTTTGGATGCAATTCACAAATGACATCACTGATGATGACATCACAGATGATGAAATTACTGATGACATTACTGTTAACACTAGTTATTTACTTTGTGGCAATTTCAAGTTGATGCTGTCAAATGTTTCACACCTTTTACAGGCTGCTTGGAAATTCTTATCTGCATACGAAAACTGCGAGAGGCAGCTAGCTTTCCTTGAACCAGTCTTGAACTTTTGACAGGCAAGTGTGAAACCGCAGACAGTCCTTATCTCCATCCTGTGCTCATATTGCAGACAGCCAGAATCCTAACGTGATGGGAGAGCTCTGATGACATTGCAACTTCCTTTTGGGCCATTGGCATGTGGAAGTGAGGATTGAATAGTGGCCATATTGATTTCCAATAATCAATAGGTCCAATATCTCAGGAATAGCCCAGTTCAGCTCCAGAGGCCCCATACTTACAATCTTGTAAAAAATTAATTTGAGTAGGGGGGATTGCTGCTTAAGTTAAATACATACTACTGACTCAATGAATACAGTGAAATATAATGTCAACAAGGGTTTTGCTGTATTACTGAAACTGGGGGTTTTAAGCTTGGTGTCCCCCAGTTTACTTCCCAAGTAAAACTAAGAATTAGATAAATAAAAAAATCAAACACTGAAATCTTATTTGTCGTGTAAGACAAGCTGATTTTATTATTTAAAGAAGGTAAATAACGAATGGAAAAGGTAAATACAATAACTTTAAACGAAGGACAAACCAGTTAAATCCCTTTGCAATCCAGCTTTCTCTACTATGGATTATGTAGCTGTTCCAATAATACGTAATTGCGTATTGAGATAAGATCTGTATTTTTATTAGGTTGTAATATATACCGGGATTTCAAAAACTTCAAAGCACTCAACCACGTAACACCACTTTTATCTTTTCATTTTTCTTATACAAGACAATTACGTCAAACAGCTTTTCAACTATAAACTCTAAAGGGCCAGTCCTGCCTGGGACTAAAGTGCACTTCTGGGTGATGGATGCCTTTTTTTTTTTCTATCCAAAACAAATTTTGAAATAACGATGTTACTTTGTAAACACAATGAGCTGAGCCTTGGGAGGGGTTTGCTTTTCTCTGGCTGCTCCCTCTGATAGTGCAGGGTGGGGTAAGGATAACACTTGATTGACGAACACTCCCCCCTATTCAGAAACCCAACTTGTAATAAATTTCCCAAAAATGAAAGTTGACAAACTCGTTTCTAAACAATAGATTTGTTTAAGAAAGCAAATGAATGTACCCAAATCATTTTACTGTAGGTATTGGGCTCACTTTTTAGTAATAAAAAATAGTGAGCAGGGAGAAACTAAAGTTAAAACACCCTCACCAAAAGTAGAAAATAAACATGCATCTTTTAAATAGGTCGTTGCTAGTGAATAGCTCTTAAAGACAGGCTGCACCCGAAAAATGTAAACAAATGTGTTCCAAACGGTCCCTGTCACAGGCAGAGCCATAAATGACATCACAGGAAGTGACAGCAGAGAGACACCGAACGCGTAACATGGCGGCACACAGAGGGAAACCATGACATAATACTGTACTTGGGATCATTTTATTGATATTTAGATCTTTCTTGATATACTACACTTACTGTATGAAGTTATTACCTTATGTAAGCAGTGAGATGCACGTTTTTCTTAATTAGGGTGTAGCCAGACTTAAAAGAGCACTAAAACTTAGCACCATTAAGCATACTGTGGCCATAATACTGTTAGTCATTAAACCGTGATAGCACCAATCGGGCTGTATCGCACTAAAGCTCATTTTGAAGTAAATGGTTGTTTCTGTGCAATAGTACCCCGATCGGCACTATCTCAATTTATTAAATAACTCCCTGTGTTTCCAATAAGGAACATGTGTTTAGTCAGGTTGCCCACAAAATGTTCTGTGAGGTAATGTCAGGGAAAGTATTTTTTTTTGTTTTTTAACCACCCGAGTCACCACTTTAAAAAAAAAAAAAAAAAAGGAAATGCATTAAAAGTCTGGTCTGTGAATCCGCAGGCCTAAAATCTGGGTATCACGTCAGGAAGATGAACAGAAAGGTTAGACTTGCACAGTTCCCGCTTCTAAAGTTTGGAAACTCGTGTGCATGTGAAGGAAGGTGAGCTTAACACGAAGACGTTTCTCAAAGTACATTTAGTTTAATAGCACAGCACGCTGTTAGGATAATAGGATAGTGTTGCCTCAGTGTGAGGAGAGCAAACACCGGTCTAGACAAACAATCTCTCCTAAAGCACAAGTACAGGACTGCCAACTCACCCCTCAAGGACCACCAACAGGTCAGGCTTTTTGGGATATCTCTGCTCAAGCACAGGTGGCTAAATCAGTGGCTCAGTCAACGACCGAGCCACTGATTGAGCCACCTGTGCTGAAGCAGGGATATTCTTAAAACCTGTCCTGTTGGTGGCTCTTAAAGATTGGAGTTGTTCACTGATATATATACTTGAAGAACACAGCATCCCTATTTCATTCTCTCATCATTCTTAATCATGCATATTCAATTTGTTCAACGTCCTAGCTCAGGGGTGCGCATTTAAATTAAATACCGGGGGGAGGGGGGGGGAGGAGGGGGAGCGACAGGCCTCTGTAACTCCATTACTTGCTCTCTAGCGATGCGTCTCCATGGGAACGTGACGTGACATCACATGACCCGCGGCATCATTTGACGCTGGGTCCTAGGAGAGGGGGGGGGACGCGAGCGCTGGGGCTGCCAAGCAGGGGGGCACAGCTCAGGAACTTTGCGCACTCCTGCCCTGTATCTTCTTGTCATCGTTTTTCTGATATTTCATTTCCGTGGCTTAGTGTAGGGGCTGAGTTAGCAGACTTGGGTCAGTCAAGGTCCTCGTGTTGCAAAAGTCTTATCTTCAGGGAAGGTCAATTGTCCATAGACCTTATGCAATTCTTGGAAGCTGCCTGCAACTCCACTTGCATGTATCTTGATATTTTGCTGACCTACTTCAAAGTAACCCTGTTCTGCATTGAAACCTTGCTGATTCATGCTTGCACAGTTTCATTATTTTACTCTGTCTCTATTTTGGGGGTTTTAAAGTTCAAAGTCCAACTGCATGTATTTATCATTACATAATTAGATTGTAAGCTCTTCTGAACAGTGACACCTCTTTCAAAATGTTACTTCTACAGTATGTCTGAAGCACTTATTCCCATGACCTTTTATTTGTATTATTTGTTATTTATATTATTATGTCACGTGTATTACTGCTGTGAAGCGCTATGTACATTAATGGCGCTATATAAATAAAGACATACATACATACATCATTGGCACAGCAAAAATACCGTGCCAAACCAGCTCAAATCCAGACGTATAACTTTGCATTTCTGCTGTTAACCCTTTCCTATTTATACATTCACCATTAAAGCCCCAGTTTCTCCTGCTTGTTCCTTTTTTAGTAGTTTCTTTATGGCCTCTAGAATCTCCCCCCCGTTTTTAATTGTGGTATTTTCCTGGAAAAAAATGAACCCCAAACTATAGTGTATGAATATCTTTATATAGCGCAAGCAGTGTATTGTCGCATTACAAAAGAGACCATACAATACAGGGAATTATATTACAATAAGTGCAACAAACACAATCCGACAATAGGAAAGGGAATCCCTGACCCGCTGAGCTTGCAATCTATAATGGTTGCTTAACCCCTCACACTTTGTTTAATCAGTGGACTTCAAAGGTCCTTATCGGAGACGCTCAGAATAAGAGATTGAGACATTTGACGGTTAATTTTGTTTGCTATAGGAAGAAGTTGCTATAGCAAGTGAGCATAATACACATAAAATAGAAGTGGTGATATCTTCCCTATAACCCACTGATCATTTGCCAAAGAATTGATCTTCTCGATGCTGTAATTAGCTGGAGGTTCCGTGCTTCCTAGTGTACTAATGCAGTGGCATTTTGGGGGGTAATTGCTGCCCTTTTTAAATCCCCTTTTAAAAGTTATTTTTGTACACACGGTGAGCTGAGACTTGGGGGGGTGGGGGTGGTTGATTTCCTCTGACTGCTCACTTTTGTCTGATTGTAAAAGGGGTTAAGGCTGCACTCCACAAAAAAGAAAATGCATACAATTTACCGGTGCTGCTGGTTCAAGGAAGTACCTGCCATAAACTCCAAAGTACACTGAGGAAAAGAAGGGATCCAGCGCTCCACGGATTTCTGAATAAGAAAGATTTATTGTGCCACACAACGTTTCGACCTTATGGTCTTTATCAAGTGACTATGCATACATAAGTCAGGATCTACCCAGTATATATATCCATGACCATTACCCATATACAGGTGAATAACAAGTGAATAACAAGTGAAAAAAAACAAGTGAACATTACCCCCTTTTGTCTGATGGCACTCTGTGTTCAACAAGAGTTTACGCAGGCAGCCCCCTGCTCCATCCCAATTGCCTTTATTGGCTCTCTGTTAACAACAGGGTGGGCTAAGGGTAAAGAAACACTTGATTGACAAACACTTCCCCGTTCAGAGGCCCATTAAAAATGCAATTGGTATGGAATTTACAGAAGAAATGTTTGCTTTTAACACAGTTCGATTAGTTTAAGGAAGACAATTCAATGTATTACGTTTGTTACAAAAGGTTGCTTTTTTTTGTCAGCACTTGTAACCGATACAGATTTAATGCCGTGTTTCACCAAAGTTCATGGGTAGGTTTCGCTTGTCTGCCTCATTTCCTCTTGGTGTTTCAGTTCTCACCCCGCCAAGTCACAATTCTTAGTAACTGGCCCAATTACTGCACCACAAAGCTAATTAAATAATTCCCCTTCGCTTAGTGCAGGGGCCTGCAATGCATTGATGTGTGTCTATATTTGTATATTCTGTGCCTGCCTAACAGCAAATATATAAGGCCCTTATTCTATATCCACAAAAGCTGCTGTTTTCAGCCAAAAATCTCTATTGACTTTAGTGGATACAGAATTGCACCTTAAGGCTCTGACTGTCTTAACCCTGTATGCAAATGAGTCACTTAATGCACAGTTAGGGTTGCCACATTTAAGTTTTTATAATACGGGAAAACGAAACCCAGTATGATAGTGTGATATCATAATGAGCGATGAATGATTTGCAGATGCTTCCAGCTGAATGGAATCTCCCGCTTGGCCGCTATATTCTTTGATTAAAAGGTTTTTTAATGTATCAACCATATCACTCTCACTAGCCTTTCTGAGTGCATTCAAGGAGGGATCTTTCGCTTGTTTTTTCACTATTATCCTTATTCTCTTTTGCACCAGTATTTGGCTTTACTCATCTACTTATAATTCAGTACTTTTGCTGATGCGGGAGCTCCCCCTTACCTTTTCCCTTCCCCTCTTCCCCATTCCTGGATTTGTCCGCTATATTCTTTGGTATTTACCATCTCTGCCCTTGACCGGACGGGGAAAGACGCACTGAGCTAACAAGTAGCGGTGGGAGAAAATGTAACGCCAGTATGGGCGGGTGTCAGGGTGTTATGAGATGACCAGGCATTGTCCTAACTTTATTATTTTAATAATTTAGTAAGGTGACATCTATCGGAAAAGGTAACTGTTACACTCAAGTAGAAATCTATTAAGTTTTTATGACTGATTTCATTACAGTAATTTAAGTTCAGGAATTTCACGTCAAGGCGCTAATAGACAGGACAATTATGCGTCCAGACAGACATTTCCGGAACAGGACAAGTTAATGAAATAAGGGACAATCCCAAATTTACAGGATGTCTGGCAACCCAATACATAGTGCATGTATTATTACTGGTGAATACTGTGTAAAATCATAAAAATATTCCAGGTTATCTTTTTACTGAAAATCTCCAGCTGACAAGCAGGAAACATCGGAGAACAGCTCTATCTTACCAAGAAATCAGTGCTGGATAACGATCTTGGTTACAAATCTGTTTAATGGAACAGCTGACAAGTGCATTTTGCGCACACCAGCGCTTGGTCAAAGAGTATCCGTTTATATCGAACACAGGATCTGTCTCCGCCAAAATCCGCAGGCGCGATGTCGGGCAACTACCTGCCCCCAGGTAATTTTTTTTTAAGGGGATAGGGTGTCTGGCAATCGGAACAGCGGCCTCTCCGGAGGAGCACTGCAATACAAATACAAAAAATATATATTACATATACATCTATAGCTCCATGGGGAACTGCTGCTTTAAACTGGTCTCCTAATATTTTCCACCACGGAAACTACCGATAGTTTAACCAATGCTTCATATGTCTTCACCATCACCCCTTTAATGCATGCTGCGGTTCTTCTGTATTTTTGAAGCATACAAGTGGTCAGACAGATTTTCACTGAAGGGAAAGTACATTTACAACTACAACCTCCAACTTCTCTTTAAAAATCTGATAAGTAGATGACACCGTCATCTTCAGACTCCCCATCAGCTACTGTATCCTGGGGCCTAGATCTGAAGTCTTGCAGATGGATTGTTGAGTAGGTGGAGGCGGGATTCGGCCTGGCCCAGCTTCCAGGACTGGGCGTCCTCACCGTGCTCTCCCCTCTGGTGGCAGACCCACTTATCCTTCGCTCAATTGCACCCTACTCTCTAAAGATGGGCAAGTTCTGGGTGGGTTAGGCAAACTCCGGATAAAACCGACCCGTGGCCCAGCCAGTTGTGCCTGCATCTGAGGGAAGACCGAAGCAAAATCTTGTTTCTACTTCGACTCAGAGGGAAATTGTTCCCACTGTTTTAACCTCCTTAAGTGTGCACACTCCTGATCGCATCGTCACTTGGTGGTAGGAAGGGAAAAGGGCGGGGTGCTGACTGGGTTAGCCAGAATGGAGGAATGCTGTGTTTTTAATAGTTACATTTAAAGTAATTTTAATAAGTAATTAAAATAATTTATGACATATATTTTATAAAATATATATATGAAAAACATAACAAGCGTGTGCCACATAGCATGAAACTGTATTAACTCTTTGTAACTCCCCCCATAAAGGGTTACTTGCATGGTTAGTGTATGCTAGAGCCCACCCTGGGTTGCTATGGGAATCCAGACGTCACACAGGGGTATTTAAGGAAAAGGGACTGTTCTAGGAGGTCAGGTTCCAGGAGGACAAGAAGAAAGGAGCCTCGGGGAGAGTAGACGCCCATGTTCTTACAGTAATAGTGTAGACTAGGCCCCATACTTTATTATGTTATAGACAGGGATAGTAACTTTGTTAGTTAGTGTCCCTAGAGAAGACTGATGGAGTCCAGTATACGTTTCTAAGTATGAAAGGACATGTGACAGAGGGCCTCAGTAATGAGGATTCCCAGATGCCAGTGGATCGGCTCTACCACGGATCTGCATGGACATTCCTCTCAGACTGAAGTGTAAGTTGCAGTTACCATAAAAGCCAAAGGTATTGGATTTACATATACACGACATGCTAGTATCCCCAATGGGCCTAGTATTACGAGATAATGAGGAGAGATGTCCAAAATCAATGAGAAAAGGGGGGTTCAGAGGGCGGAGGGGAGGCACCGGGTCCTACATCTACGTAGAGCAACTCAATTAATGTACCTCCGTTCAAGTGTTAAGAGTGGGCACTAATGGAAGGACGATATTCATGTATGTCGGATATAAAATACAGTGCAACATTGCCAAATGTGAATGAGTTGTGCTTGGGACACGAATAAATGACAGTTGTACTATAATAAAAGTTCCTGGTGCCCATTATTCTATAACCTTGCTACCTCATCACCCAGCGGCTGAGTCCAGCCCCCTGAGTCAATGTACCCCATGTGGAGTAGCCATACAACACACACTGATGTAATCTCCCTAAAAGCTGGGCAGGGAGGGTTACGTCTTTAATGAAAAAGGTGTAACCTTGAGTTGATATGCACTCACAAGGATAAGTGTCAAAATCATTTTTGAGAAAACATCTCACAGAAACATGAGCCAGCATGCTCCAATCATGGGATAAATAGATCCAGTTTTAAGAAGTACCAGATCGAAGAGTCCCGCTGATATCCTATTCTGCGTTCTCAGCCTTAATATCTAAGTTGGCATCCATGCAAGTCTCCTTACCAGCGTGTGCTGTAGTCTCTCTGCCTACTGATAGACCTCGCTGTCTCCCACTGGTGTAACGACATCAAAGAACATAACTCTTTTTATGATTGCTGTTCACATGTCTGTATGTCTGTATGTCTGTATGTCTGTATGTCTGTATGTCTGTATGTCTGTATGTCTGTATGTCTGTATGTCTGTATGTCTGTATGTCTGTATGTCTCTATGTCTGTATGTCTCTATGTCTGTATGTCTTTATTTATATAGCTCCATCAATGCACATAGCGCTTCACAGTAGTAATACACGTGACAATCATATAAATACCAAGTAATACAAATAACAGATCATGTGAATAAGCGCTTCAGATATAAAAGTAACGTTTAGGAATAGCAGTCCCTGCTCTGAAGAGCTTACTATCTAATTGGTTGGAGGAACATACAGATACAGTAAACAACTGTTTGCTTACACGTCTTTGAAATGAACATCCATCTGGATCAAAGTCTATGCTTGTTGAGACGTATTTGCAGTATTATTATTTGCCACTGTTGCATGGTCCCCTTCTACCCATCACTGATGCGTTTCGCCACTATACAAAGTAGCTTTATTACCTGGAAATAATGGCAGTGTTTGTAAGTCAAATCTTTCTTTTTAACGTAAGAATAAATGGGGTAGATCCATATCAATGGGAACCTCATGCTAGAGGACCTAGTGGATTAAACCATGTGAGATTCATCAGCTATTAACAATCCAGGAAAAAAATATAATATATATACTGTACATAACAAAATATAATTATTATAGGAGCATGCACATCTATAATTTAAATGTTTGCAATACTTTTGTCAGACCAGAGCTAAACCAGCTGCTGCTGGATAGCTTTTAAGCTCTACTGCTCACTGCTCACACCCGTATCCGATCCGCCTTGTGGACAATGAACCTGGTTTCCTTTATAAGCTGATCACTTCCACTTCCTTGTTGAAAGATCAATGTGCTTCTGCCCTTCACCCAACACCTCTGCCCACAATAAACCAGGTAGTCTTGCTTAACCCCTTAATTGCCTTAGTAGTTAGCCGTTAAGGTAGTGAAGCTGCTTTTATTTTATTTTAATAATACAGTGTTGTAGCAGGGGGTCTACGGAGCTGACTCGCATTGATTTCAGGTCCGGGGACCCCCTGCTTCCCTAGTTACAGGCCCCGTTATGGGGTGCCGGTATCCCTCTGGTTTGTTTAAATCCCCAGGTCACATGGGCCGTGACGTGGGCGAATTTAAACATGGCCGCCGGGATACCGGCACCCCATAACGAGGCCTGTAACTCGGGAAGCAGGGGGTCCCCGGACCTGAAATCAATGCGGTTCAGCTCCGGAGACCCTTTGCTACAATACTGTAATATTAAAATAAAAACTGATTCAGTCTCTCTCTTACTGCGTGTCTCTCTTACAGACAGGTGAAGCCCGGTAGGATTCACACAGCAGGGACCCCCGCTGTGTTAATCCGATGGGCCATTAGTCTGGCCGCTGGAATCTCGCAGCATTCTAGAGGTTGACGTGCAAAACACGCACGGCAAGCGGTAGAGAACAGGTATCTACATCTGTATTTGTCTGACATGCTTGCTGCCTGATCTTCTGCCTGACTACGATGTGACCTCTTCCTGCCCTGACCCCGGCCTGTCCGACTACATTGTTGCCTTCAGTCTGCCCTGATCCTGGCCTGCCTGACCCCTTCTGCCTTGTCCATCGCACTTCATTTGTTTGTTCCTCCTTCCCTGCAACAACCCTGGTGCGTAGCTGGTCTCTATGACCAAGCTCCATCGCGTTCCGCTCCCCGCCGCTGAGCCAACCTTCATCTGGGCCTTACAACTTTGACATCTTTGGACTTTATTAAAAATAAAACTCCAAACAACACATTTGATAGCATTTGACCTGGTGAGAGTGGATAATTGGTATACTAGGATGGAGATTGAAGTAAATGTGCAGGATCTCTTGACTGGACACTAGATTTATTTGTGTAGGGTGCATGTTTTTTGATGAATTTATTTATTTTTGTATGTCACTGGTAGTCTGGTACCAGGTTCTTTACGACATTGTTGTAATGGTTTTTCTTATATATAAGATGAAATAAAATATTGTGAGTCCTGTAGTAAAGAGCTTATGGTTTATTAACAAAACTGTAAGTGCTCCTCCGGGGTGATTCTATGTTTGTGTTTCATCTTTTGTGTATGTGTATGTGTATATATATATATCCACACAGGAAAAAGGTACTGTGCTACTCTACAGCACCTCTATATTACAGTCCCAATAACCAGTATGACACAGTGTGGTGAGTGGTGTTACTGGCGGTGATCAGGGGTTAAGTATGGATGAGAAAAAAAACAGGTTTTCTTATATATATATACAGTAGCGACATCTTTTATTGAACTAAATGCCGGCGGCATGCCGGGATCTATCCCAGCTGCCGCCAGTAATAACCGCGCGCCGCCGCGTTTCCCCCACGCACCCCCCCTCCACTTCGCGCGCAATTTACTCCCCTTCCCGACCCCGAACCCGGCTCCTGCTCTGCCCCTCTGCTTCCCCGCACCCCCGCTTACCTTAATTTGATCTCCAGGGGTGTCGGGGAAGCCTGGGGAAGCCGGGGAAGACGGGGAAGCCGGGCGCGCATGTGACTGTGACGTCACAGTGCGCCGCCACGCGCCGCGGCTACCCGCTTCCCAGACGCATGCAGCCGGCGTCTTTTACTCGAATAAAAGCTACCGCTGCTGTATATATCTATATACAGTGTTCGACAAACCTATACATTTGCTCGCCCCGGGCGAGTGGATTTAACATCGTGGCGAGCTCCTATTGGCCCAAGCAGCACACGTTTGGTACTAGGTGGCGAGTAGATTTTTTGGTGATTTGTCGACCACTGTCTATATATATATATAGATATATATATATATATCTGTAGCAAGGGAACCATCTCATTAACCCGCAGAGAGTCTAGTTCAACCTATTAAATATATGTATATATTTTTTTTTTATGTGCGCACAAAAATAAATGTTGAGGTTTAAATCCAGTTTGGTCCAATCTTGGTTATTAACTTCTAGACACAACACAAAAATATACTCACTCAACCCCAGATGAGGTTGCAGATAAGGTGCACAATTATTTATTTATTTATTTATTTATAAAATATTTTACCAGGAAGTAATACATTGAGAGTTACCTCTCGTTTTCAAGTATGTCCTGGGCACAGAGTAAAACAAAATAATACATGGTTACAAATACAGTTACATAAATGAACAAGGTATACATTATATACAAGACATTGCATGCACAGTTAAAGAAAATATATATTATGAGCGTATGAAACAGTTACAGACCTGATTAAAGTGTGAGACAGCCTTAGATTTGAAAGAACTTAAGCTGGTGGTGGATATGAGAGTCTCTGGTAGGTTGTTCCAGTTTTGGGGTGCACGGAAGGAGAAGGAGGAACGTCCGGATACTTTGTTGAGTCTTGGGACCATGAATAGTCTTTTGGAGTCTGATCTCAGGTGATAGGTACTGCATGTGGTAGGGGTGAGGAGCTTGTTCAGGTAGCTGGGTAGCTTGCCCAGAAAGTATTTGAGGGTGAGACAGGAAAGGTGAACTTTGCGCCTAGACTCTAGTGATGACCAATCTAGTTCTTTGAGCATTTCGCAGTGATGTGTGTTGTAGTTGCATTGGAGAACAAAACGACAAATTGAATTGTAGAGGGTGTCAAGTTTGCTAAGGTGGGTTTGAGGAGCCGAGCCATATACTATGTCTCCATAGTCAATAATTGGCATTAGCATCTGCTGTGCAATACGCTTTCTGACCAGGAGACTTAGGGAGGATTTGTTCCTGTAAAGTACCCCTAGTTTGGCATAGGTCTTGGTTGTCAGGGTATCAATGTGCATCCCGAATGATAAGTGGGAGTCAAACCATAAGCCCAGGTATTTAAAACTAGTGACAGGTGTTAGGGTGGTGGTAGCGTTGGTTCTAATCAGGAGCTCAGTCACTGGAAGCTTTACAAATTTAGTCTTGGTCCCAAATACCATTGTTACAGTCTTGTCAGTGTTTAAAAACAGTTTGTTTTGGGAAATCCAGTTTTCGAGTCTCAAAAAGTCAGACTGAAGTATGTGTTGAAGGTCAGAGAGGCTATGGCTGTGTGCATACAGGATTGTGTCATCTGCATACATGTGTATTGAGGCTTCCTTACAATCTGTGGGAAGATCATTAATGAACACTGAGAAGAGCAGGGGCCCCAGAACAGAGCCTTGCGGTACACCACAGGTGATATCCATTGGGTTGGAGTTAGAGCCTGAGATGGACACATGTTGGGATCTTCCTGATAGGTAGGACTGAAACCAGTTTAAAGCATGTTTCCCTATTCCAAAGCTCTGGAGTTTGTTAAGCAGGATAACATGATCAACTGTGTCAAAAGCCTTTGCAAAATCTAGGAATACTGCACCAGTGAGTTGTCCCCGTTCCATTCCACACTGGATTTCATTGCAAACTTTTAGCAGGGCAGTTACGGTAGAATGTTTGGGGCGAAAGCCAGATTGGAATTGGCTAGGGAAATTTGTCTTGGTGTAGAAATCGCTTAATTGGGAGTGAACACATTTTCCCATGACTTTGGATACTATTGGGAGAAGAGAGATTGGCCTGTAGTTTGAGACAGTGTTTTTGTCCCCACTTTTGAAGACTGGGACAACTCTGGCAGTTTTCCAGGTCTTAGGGATATGGCCTGCAGACAGGATAGAGTTGACTATGGACGCAATTGGTTTGGCAATGGCTGGGGCACCAAGTCGTAGGAACCTAGATTGTAGTAAGTCGGGTCCACATTGGCTGCTTAGTTTTAGTTTGAGGAGCGCTTGTGTAATCTCCTCTTCAGATACTGGGCTAAATTGAAAATTGTGGGCAGTGTTGGGAGGGGGTGGGACTGTAGGGATACTCCCAGGATGAGATTCATGTTTGGGGTTTGTGCTGCGTTTCGCTAATAAGTTAGTGGCACACCCCACAAAGTAATCATTGAATGCATTTGCAATTACAATTACAATGGAAGAACTCGTGTATACAGGTACATAAACGTATTGGGAGAGAGAGAAAAGCCCCTAATTACATACACTCTGAATCTGTAATATCATAATAGGATATAATATAAAACTCAACGTTACTTCATATATAATAAAAACCAAACACAAAGTTAAAAAGAAACTCCTGAAGGTAATAATAGAAACCGTTCTATATTGGGAGTATATCGGGATTGGGATTGGGGTGGGATAGAGGGGGAGAAAGAGATGTCCCTACTGTATGTCAGCATTATCCAAACTCATTGTGAGGACCACTTAAAGGTGCTCAATGTAACCCTTACAGTATCAGCGATACAGAGGTGTAGGTGTAACAAAAGTATAGATCTGTTTAATAAGTCAGATTCTGGACTCAGTAGCATTTTTGTTACTTAACTTCTATCTTATTTTGTTAAATAATATATGAAGTAAAGGTTACTTTTAATATTATGTCCTATTATAACATTACAGATTGCATGATTAGGAGCATTTCTGGCTCTCCCATTACATTTATTAACTTCTACCCTCAAGGATTCTGGAATGTCTGGTGCTGCTTTTTCTAATTAGGAAGAATACTACAACTCTCCCAAAAATCTTAGATTTTTCTGACAACATGAAGAAGAGGTATGTGAAGCTTGTGACTCTCTGTGTATGTGAAGAAGTGACCTGTGAAGGTTTCTTAAGCTTGCTACACATGACGAGAACTTTGAAGGTTTGCTAAGCTCTGTGCACTATAATTTAATGTATGAAAAACGCTCATGTTGGCGGGGGTCTAGGAGGCTAAAGCATCCCCCTGGGAACTAAATGGATCTATGGACAAGTGGTAGCCAGTTAGAAGGACAGACCGATTATGAAGAGGTCAGTAGTTCTGTTAGATGGTCCCTTACTAGGACAGGATCTGATTTCCCTGGTGGGCCGGTAGTAAACTATGTGACTTGGAAGTGGGCTCAATGAATTATGCTTTTAATCTGTTACTGTATATCACCGCTGCCAATCACTGCAAGAAGTGGCATATTAGAGACTCCAAACCATAGCACACACATTCTTGTAGGGAAAAAGTAAGATAAACGTGACCTTCCCCATCAGCAGACGCCCTGACTTTAATTTCGTTTATCTTTTAGCTGACCCCTTTCCTGCTGGAGGCGTTAGATGGTGTATTTTTATTTAGAGCAGTTATGGCCGCATTCAATATTAGAAAGACTTTAGCTGCTTCAGCATTTCATGAACTGTTAAAAATGATCAGTGTTTCCCACTCTTTCGTTTCTGCCTCTTCCTTTTCATTTCCATCTCTCTCTCTCTCTCTCTCTCTTCTCTCTCTCTCCCACCTCTCTCTCTCTCTCCCTCTCCCTCTCCCTTCTCTCCCTTCGCCGCTCCCTCTCCCTCTCCCTCTCTCCCTCTCCTCTCCTCTCTCTCTCCTCTCTCTCTCCTCTCTCCTCTCTCTCTCTCTCTCTCTCTCTCTCTCTCTCTCTCTCTCTCTCTCTCTCTCTCTCTCTCTCTCTCTCTCTCTCTCTCTCCCCCCTCTAACTTCTTGTTCTTTCTCTTCTGTCTCTCATTCCCTTCTCTCTCTCTCGTCTAACTTCTTACTTTCTCTCCCTTCTCTCCTCTAGCTTCTCTTCCTTTCTCTCCCTTCTCTTTCCCTCCTCTTCCTTTTGCGCTCTCTCTCCCGTCTCTCTTTTCCTTCGAACTTCTCTTTCGTTCTCTCCCCTTCTCTCCGTTCTCTCCTCTCCCTTTCTATCTCATCTATCGCCCCAAACACTAAAAATACTAACCCACTACGATCTAGAGAATATGCAAAATCTACACACTGGGGAGTAAACGAGTGTAAAAATGAGCAAAAACATGCACACATCTTAAACAATTTACAAATATTGTTGTGAGTTGAGTTGCAAAAAAAATCTATTCTATAAAATTCTATTCTATTTAATATGCTGTGAGTGAGTATTATCTACCGGTCACCTTTTATACTTCAGTTATTATACACTTTACTGTACAATTCTGTGTTATTGAACAACAAACACTGCTCTCTAGTGCATGTTTAAAGATGCAACAAGTTCTAGTTTATTTATTTATTTTATTTATAAAATAATTTTACCAGGAAGTAATACATTGAGAGTTACCTCTCGTTTTCAAGTATGTCCTGGGCACAGAGTAAAACAAAATAATACATTGTTACAAATACAGTTACATAAATGAACAAGGTATACATTATATACAAGACATTGCATGCACAGTTAAAGAAAATATATATATGAGCGTATGAAACAGTATCAGACCTGATTAAAGTGTGAGACAGCCTAGATTTGAAAGAACTTAAGCTGGTCGGTGGATATGAGAGTCTCTGGTAGGTTGTTCCAGTTTTGGGGTGCACGGAAGGAGAAGGAGGAACGTCCGGATACTTTGTTGTTGAGTCTTGGGACCATGAATAGTCTTTTGGAGTCTGATCTCAGGTGATAGGTACTGCATGTGGTAGGGGTGAGGAGCTTGTTCAGGTAGCTGGGTAGCTTGCCCAGAAAGTATTTGAGGGTGAGACAGGAAAGGTGAACTTTGCGCCTAGACTCTAGTGATGACAAATCTAGTTCTTTGAGCATTTCGCAGTGATGTGTGTTGTAGTTGCATTGGAGAACAAAAACGACAAATTGAATTGTAGAGGGTGTCAAGTTTGCTAAGGTGGGTTTGAGGAGCCGAGCCATATACTATGTCTCCATAGTCAATAATTGGCATAGTAGCTACCCGTCGTCTTGGGGAATCGAGTTGTGTGACATTTTCACAAACACAGTGGACATTATCCAGGGTTTTTTTTTCAAACTATTTGGGGGGGGGGGGGGGGGGGAATGGCAAGGTTAGACCCCCCCCAAAAATGTGTTAGGTCACATGATGTACAGGTGACCCGCAATCTTACTGCACAATTAGGACAAAATTGGCAAGATGTTAGTCGTTTTCTGAGAATTTCATAGACATGATGGGGAAAAATGTTTACAAACATCTGCCAAACCAAAACAGGACAAGTTTGCAAATCTCTACTGAGTAAATGTCATAGGTTGTGATCCGTTTTAGGGTATTAATAGAGTCAATTAAATGAAATTATTGGGTACCCTGCTTCTTCAAGTATTTGAAAGCACAAAAAAGAATCTGTGTTCATAACTCGTAATACATAGTATCAATATGTGTAGAATGGATGCTTTCACAATGGACTTTTCCAAACTAGATGTCTTCCTCGTTTCAAGTATAAGTAAAGGAAGCTTTGACTGTGACTTTTACTACAGTAGAGTCACATTTATTGCAAACATTATCCAATGATGTTCAGATGGCTGAAAGTTCTCAGTTTAGGCATAAGATAATGTAAGGCCTCGTTCAGGGTGCCAGAGGCAGGAGTTGGAGGGAGGGCGTTCGGGAGGGAGGGCGGCAGAGTCTGCTGGGGCGATGTGTGTTCATCCTCCCAACGAGAACGAGGCCTAATGCTATGTGTTAAGCTTAACTAAATTTAGTGGATATGCGCTTTTCACGGGAATGTCCATTTGCATCTCATCAGGGCCGGCCTTACTTTTGGCGGGGCCCAAGGCGGCATTCTGGTAGCAGGGCCCATCCTCCTGCAGCATCATGAGGTCAAGGCGAAACGTGATGTCGCCCATGACAATGCGACGCTGCAGAAGGAAGACCGCTCCGCAGAGGGTAAGGCCTCGTCCAGGGTGGGTAGAGGCGTGCTGATGCTCCAGTGCTCGCGCCCTGCTTGGCCGTGCTTTTCCTGGTCGGCTAGGTGTGCGCGGCGTCTGGGGGCGCAGCCAGCCTCTACGTCACGGAGCTGGTTCGCCCCTCATTGGACGAAAGCCGCTCGTGATGCGCTTGCGAGCGGCAAATTCAAATTGCTCGCTCTCGGCAAGTGGCGTGAGCGCCGAGCAGGTGTGCCCCGCCCACTCACGCAGGACACGTGGATTGTCAAAACGTGTTCTGCGTGAGCGTGCACGCCCCGCTCAGTGCCACCCTGGAAAAGCCCCTAAGGCCTCGTTCAGGGTGCTGGCTTCGGAGGGAGGGCGTGCTGCCGTGCGAGCTGCCATGGGAACACAATGTATTCAAATTGAATACTGGTTGTCAGGGTAGCAGCTGCTCTGTCTCCGAAGTCCGGAGTTGACGCTAGCTACAGTTTCAATAAACAAACCAAGTCGTTTTTTGAAGCTGCAGCAGCATCACTGGGACCTCGGCAGCCAATGAAAATCATTCTTGAGAATGATTTCAAGACTGCAACCTCGATACCTAAACCGCACGTCTGTAGCCCTGCCCCCTCCCCGCCTCCTCAACTCCTGAAAAAGTCTGCTGGGGAGGATGAACACACATCGCCCAGCAGACTGCCGCCCGCCGGCCCTCGCGAACGCCCCGCCCTCCAACTCCTGCCTCTGGCACCCTGGCGTTAACTCAGGTTATCGTTCGTAACTTAATGGAGCTTTATGAATCTGCCATGTGAGTCTCACTGATAATAATCTTAATCAGTCTCATAGACATAGATCAGTCTCATAGACATAGACAGTCTCATAGACATCAGTGGAGTCTCACTGACGGAAGGGAGCACTTTTCCATTATATTGCTTGTTTTTGGGAGACCAAATCCCCAAATGTCACTGATTTTGATCCCTGGAGGTTGACTTTTCTATAGTTTTGAAAATGTTGAATCTGATCTACAAGCTTTAGTACTGGGAGTATATTTACTTAAGACACAATGATGTTAATATGTCTGGATTTCAAAACAAATTAAAAGCATAATGCAATTTACTATCCTTCAATGTGTAATGCGTTATTATTTATTAGATGCAAAAAAATAGGTTTCATATTTATTTCATAGAGCACATGTCCCTCTAGTGGCTATTTCAGAGAATGTAGCTTAATTATGGATTCTACAGAAGTCAACAGTGATTGTTGTGAATCTGACTAATCCTAATACATTTTAAGGTTGGATCTACAATCTACTCATGTAATCATATATTTTCCATTGATTTAAGGCTGTGTTTTTTTAACTTTTTTAACCCTCTGGACCCCTAGATTCTTAAGTATTTATCTACTATCTACCCACACTATTAAATAATATATTCATACAAATCCATTAAAAATGAGCGAAAGAAAAATGAACTCAGGAGTGACAGAAATATGAATCCTTTTGTGGTTCCCTAATAGTGGTTTGCAGAACTTAAATATCGTTGGAGTTTTTATTTTGTTAATTTTTTTAGGCAGTTCTAAAATTTATTATTTTTTTCCCACACAGACTCCCCTTGACCAGTTCCATGGACCCCAGGGGGTCATGGACCAAGTGTAAGAACCCCTGATTTAAGGAGTTAAGTAATTTCTTGGCAATAATTTACACGAACATGGAAAGAAGATGTCACCATTGTTTGGCTGATAAGAAAGGACCTCTTATTAACTCAGAGATGCCATCCTGCAAGAACCAAAGCACAAAAATGTGGGGGTTCTGGGTCAAATAAGTGGTATTTTATAACTTATTTTTTATAGATGGAAAAAGATGAAGTCAGAGTTACATAGTTACACATAGGAGTAAACTTCACATAATAGTATAGAATACATTAATACAACAGGGAACAAGGTTCAGTTCCGCAAATACATTGTGTGGATGCTCAGTATGACTGGGCAGTTATGTATAACCTTTCCATCATTGCGGATATTTCAGCTCCCAGAGTTTCCCATAGTTTTGGATAGGTAGGGGAGGAGAAGAAGACACGGGGGGGAGGGATAGGACCAGAACAGAACACTGGTTACCAGTCACGATGAGCATTTATACCACCTTTATCACATAAATTACATCTTTCAGTATACGCTGAAGCAATTTCGATACAAAATGGTGATTGATTGGCCATTTGGATAGAACCTGAGTATTGAAGGCAGGGGCCCCAAGTTCTCTAATATTTAGGGAGTGAGCCCCACAGAATAGGCCGTCATTTTTTTTTAATCAAAGCTATGTGCCAAATCGTATTGATAATATTAGAGAGAGATGGGGCTGCAATTTTCTATTGTGCAATGGCGCACTTGGTTGCAATGTGGAAAAGACAGAATGGCATCAGTCTTTATGGACAAATTAAGAAATGTATTACAGAGTCAACCTTCCTGATGAAGGTGTAAGTTTGCACCAAAATGTCCTATAAAGTACACCCAGTTTGGCATAGGTTTTGATTGTAAGGGAATCAACATACCACTCAGAAATGTATTTGACACAGCACAGATGTTTAATAATAATAACTTTATTTATTTTTGCACGTTTCCTCCCAAAGTCACAAAGTACTTCACACAACTAAAGCTAACAGTTCCAAAAATATAAAGGGAACTTATTTACAGCTATAAAAGAAACACAATATACAAATATAGGCTGCACAGAATATACATATATGTGTAGAATGGAATTATACTGTTAGTATTGGGTTTGTGGTTCATTCCCTTAAATGCCTGGGTAAAGAGGTAAGTCTTGGGTCTGTTTTAAAAAGATTTCCAGGGAAGATATATATGTTTCATTGTATAGGCTAACAAAATAAATTATTTGTACAATATGGCATACAACAAAATGGCACTAATAGTTATATTTACGATCACTAGTTATAAATGAAAAAAAAAATACACCTAATGCTGTTTTAATTTAAATTGTATCAATCAGGTATAAAACATGATGCAATGTATCAAACAATAAATGATGCGTCATTTGTATGAAGTCTTTACACTTAGGATGCATATTTTATGAAGGTTTGAATGCACACAATAATATTAAATATGATCTTATTACACAGTCCCCAAACTAAGTCCACTGAGTGCAACTTTGTTAAATGAAATAATTAAGCATCTGCTAACTATCTTTATTATGTTGGCATTTAGAACAGCAACACTACAAATTCCAGAATGGGTAAAAGTTAAAGGGTCAGATCCACTCAGGAGACAAAAACTATATGAAGTTAACAATTTACTAATGTAATTGGTCACAAAATAGGATCTAGAGCACTGAATTCCAGGAGTTCTCAATTCAAGTCCTCAAAACTCCCCCGATAGGTCAGATTATCAGTATCCTGATATCCTGACCTGTTGGGAGGGTCTTGAAGACTGGAGTTGAGAACCCCTGCTGTATTCTGAACGCTGGCACACAGAACGTTATAGGCATTCAGTATTTTTCCATCAGAAATGTCTCTGCAACGCTGCCGAAGCTGCAGTATGGGTCACGTCCTCACGTACTGTGGCTGTGTGAGCAGTCCCTGTTTGTGATGACGGAAACCACGAGATAGTCACAACCTAGAGAGAGAAAAAAAGTGTCAAACCATAACAGATGCATTTCCTCCTGACATGAGCAGACTGTAGGGTCTTACGGTTGCAAAACCCAGGCCTTCAAAAAACAACCCTTGATTTATCAGAGAGAAGTAATACTGTAGGATTTTTTCCATTGATAAACCGGCTGCAGTTCTGCGCTACTTTTACCGCGGTGTGGCATCCTGGTCACTTAAATCAGGGGCGCGCAAACTGTCTGCCTTACCTCCTCTGTTGGCCACCCCCTTCCTTACCTCGCGACGGCATCAAATGACGCCGCAGGGTTGTGTGACGACACGTTATCAGGGCATCTGTGATGTCACATGACCCAGTGTCTGAATCCCGGCAAGTAGAGGTTGCTGTTGTTTCAACAGTATGTATGGGTGAACAACAGTTAACCCCTCAGGCGCTCAGAAGCAATGAACACTGTTGAGCCTTCTCGCAGTATGACTGGGGATGGGGGTCAGGCAAACTACACACTAGTGATAAATCTTTTCCAGCAGTTGGCTCAGAGTGAGCTCCAGATAGACTAAAGATAAAAAGAAACTCACGTAGACATGTGTAGTGCCACGTACTCCACGATCCTCTCGCCGCTCCTTCCTCCAGTACTCCTCCGGTCACAGCTCGGCTGATATCAGCTGGGATCTCCGTTTGAAGGCGGCCCTTTGATCCACTCTTCTGCCGCCTACCCTGCTGTGTACGATCCTTCACAGCGGGTGGTCACGTGACCGGCGGGGGTTACGTCACGTGACCACCCGCTGTGAAGGATCGTACACAGCAGGGTAGGCGGCAGAAGAGTGGATCAAAGGGCCGCCTTCAAACGGAGATCCCAGCTGATATCAGCCGAGCTGTGACCGGAGGAGTACTGGAGGAAGGAGCGGCGAGAGGATCGTGGAGTACACGGCACTACACATGTCTACGTGAGTTTCTTTTTATCTTTAGTCTATCTGGAGCTCACTCTGAGCCAACTGCTGGAAAAGATTTATCACTAGTGTGTAGTTTGCCTGACCCCCATCCCCAGTCATACTGCGAGAAGGCTCAACAGTGTTCATTGCTTCTGAGCGCCTGAGGGGTTAACTGTTGTTCACCCATACATACTGTGGTATGATTATACAGGCTGCTTGAAGTTTTCTGATTGAAGGATACTTTGAAGAAAATATTGACATTCAAATATTATGGAATGATCCTCCTTCTATTAGGGGACTGATGATAATTACTATTTTAAATCATTGACACTATACCCATTTTTATATTGACTACATATATACATTTTCCAATTAAAATTATTTTTATTAAAAAATCATCATGGATGGTGAACAGGAACCTGAGACCGAGATTGAACAATCTACTACTTTTGTCCAGAAATGTGGTAACAATACAGAGCGAGCTAAAAGAGCATTGCATATTTTTGATGAAACTCCTGACAATGTGACTTGTGACAATCCTACAGATCTTATTGATCATTTTGTCAAATTGGAACGACTACTTACCCATGACATACGCATATTCTGGGACATTATAACTCTTGAAAATTACCAAAGAGTAAAGCGAATTCCAAGGGGGTTGAGATTAAAAAAGATGCCATCATTTGGTTTCCCCAACAAAGAATTTCAATCTAACTGGAGGAAAATACTTGATGAATGCTCAATGCATCTTATGGAACTTATTGTTCAGGCGAAAGTGAATGAGAAAAAGACTTTGTCTGTGGAGATTGAAGCACTGAAAAAGGGACTGTTTAAATATAAAGATATGGAGCGGTTTCCTCATAATGATAAAATCTTGTTGCAAAACATTGAGAAAATGGAGAAAGGGGTGGTTGCAAAAAAACAGGACAAGTTTTCAAGAGATAAGATAGATTATGATAAAAACCAGGTCTATTTCTGGGAAAGGCCTGGGCACTCTCGAGATTACAGTAGAGCAAGACCCCTGTCTCATTCAACACCCCGCCGATGGTCTTCAGAGGAAGACAATACAACCCAAAGGGTTAATACTAGGTCTATCTTAAAGTCGCCACACTCAGATCGCAGATCCAGTTTTGACACTGATTCCTCAGATAACAATGAGAGACCATCAGTGTCATTTTATGCACATGATAAACAAACTAACAAAGATTCTGAGGGTGGCTACTTTGATAGAACCTATTTGAACAGTTCTAAAGATGATCGATCCAGATCAACTTCTAACCTAGACAACACTCATGCAAAAAACCCAAAAGGTGCAGAAGGGGGAAGAAAAGTAGAAAATCCTCATGGCTCAGGGAACAAGAGGAAAAAGTACTCTTAGACCCCACAATTAATAATGTGATCAACATTTCTGATATTGTCTTGACATCTCAACAAATGTTATTACTCAACAAGGGACTGAATTTTGCTCCTCATGAGAATTTTGACTTATTTAACACAATAATAGACCTCCAAAAATACACGAGGAAATTAGCATTAAAGAAAATGTTTACTAGAAGAGATAACACTATACAGGGGTTAAACAATATTTCAGGTGCTTCTGATGTTTCTGCTACAAAGATTGTTACAAATGTATGTTCATTCAAAGAGGATGGTTTCAACTTAGATATGGAATCACTATACCTTGAGGGTTGTACTGATGCCATCACTGACCCCCCTTTCTTTGGTCAGATTGACTCAGGTTTAAAGAAACGTTCTCTGTTCGTCCCTAACAATTCCAAGGGACCTTGCGTCTCAACTTTTGAAAAATTAGTGGACAGAGACTTGAGACTACTGGCCAAGGGTTACTCATTTAATGATTCATATTACATTTCTGATAATCTTGATAGACAAGAAAGGATAGATCTGGAATCATTGAAAAAGGACAAATCCATAACAATTAAAAATGCGGACAAAGGGGGCGCAATCGTAGTACAGTCATCAATCAGGTATAGAGAGGAAGCTTTAAGATTACTTAGTGACACTGAGTTCTACATCAGGTTGAAAAGTGACCCCACTAAAAGGTTCTTGAGAGAGCTGAATGAATTGCTCGAATTGGGTGATGTTCTTTACGTTTTGAACAAAAATGAGAGACGGTTCCTGGCGTGTGAGTTCCCAGTCATACCAGTGTTTCACCATCTCCCAAAGATCCACAAATCACTGGAGAACCCTCCGGGGCGTCCCATCGTCTCCAGCATTGGGTCTTTGGGAGATGGTGTATCAAGATATGTTGATAAATTTCTTCAGCCGATTGTGCGTGCACTGCCCTCATTTATTGAAGACACAACGGCTTTACTAATGGCCTTGGAAAATGTAACATGGAAAGATGGATATAGATGGGTCACCATGGATGTAACCTCTCTTTACACCATTATTCAACACCATCACGGCCTTCGGGCCATTTATCACTACTTACAATTATCTTCACTGTCCACAGCACAAATCACTTTTATTAATGATTCTATTTTATTTTTATTAACACACAATTATTTTCTTTTTGATTCACAGTTTTTTCTTCAACAACAGGGCACAGCTATGGGGACCTCCTTTGCGCCCTCATATGCCAATCTCTTCATGGGTCTTTGGGAATTTGAGCACATTTATGATAGCACTAATCATTATCGTTCAAATATTGTGTTTATCGATGATTTGATTTTCATTTGGGATGGTGATTTAGAGAGTTTGCACGATTTTGTTCACACTAGTAACACTAATGACATTAATCTTAAATTTACTTTTCAAACCAACACTATGAAAATTGATTACCTTGATGTGACTATCCATGGTGATCCAACAAAGGGCATTCAAACTGATATTGTCATGAAGGCGCATGCCAGGAACTCATATCTACATGCAAGTAGTAGCCACCCTAAATCTTTGATCCGTGGGATCCCCAAGGGGCAATTTTTAAGATAAAAACGTTTATGTTCAAACCAAGATACATTTCTAAAACATTCCGAGACTTTAAGTTCAAAGTTTCTAGCTAGAGGGTATTCCAAAACAGATATAGACTCAGCTTTCATGAATGCGGATTCCAAAAACAGAGCCAGTTCATTAAACATAAAGACAAGCAAAATAAAAAACAGAAACAGTTTTCAGAAAGTCCTTTGTTTATTACAAGGTATAGCAAACAGGCACTACAAATAAGACGGATCATATCCAAACATTGGAACGTACTTGGATTAGATCCTGATTTGGAATCTGTTTTGAAGTCCGGACCTAGATTTTCATTTAGAAAAGCAAAAACGTTAGCAGCCTCAGTTTCTAAAAGTCTTTTTTCATCGACACGTGAATCCTCCATTAAAAACATACCAAAGGGATTCCACAAATGTGGTTTCTGTAAGTATTGCAAATATGCACTCCCAAAGAAACGGGTGCACACATTTTGTCCAAATACCAAGCATAGGATTAATACATTTATCAATTGCAAAACTAGCCACGTGGTCTATGTTATAGTTTGTGGCTGCAACCAGAAATATGTAGGCAGAACAATCAGACCTTTGTATATAAGAATCTCTGAACATATCAGGCTAATTAATAAACAGGACCTGTTTCACCCAGTGTCCAAGCACTTTATGCGTTGTCCACATGGAGGACTGAATAATTTCAAATTCTTTGCTGTTGAGCATATTCCTATATCTATTAGAAGAGGAGATAGACTAAATCGATTAAATCAAAAAGAGATGTCATGGATATTCTCCCTCAACACCTTGCAGCCCCATGGTCTAAATGTTGAATGGGAGCTGCAGCATTTTCTTCATGATTAATATTGTTTTCTCATTTCTTTCTTTCCAGTTCCCTTCTTCCCCATTCCACCCTCTTTCCTTCCATCCCCCCTCCTTTCCTTCCCCCACCTTCCCCATCCCCCTCCCCCTTCCCCTTTCCCCCCCCCCTCCGCCTCCCCTCCTCCCCCCCCTCTTTCCTCCCCACCCCCCTTCCCTCTTCCCTCCGGTTTATATTGACATTCACTTTTGACATTATATACTTTTCATATATTTTTCTTCATTTTTATTTCTTTATCATGGTTAAACAATATTATATTAGTAAGTGATTAATGCTATTACATATGTATGATAAGGTTTCATTTCCTGGTACATCCAATTTTGTATATGGGTATAGTCAGTGTTTATATTTATTTATATATTCATTATTATTTTTGAGCATAGTGTATATATTAGCATATGCTGTATAGTTGTTTTTAATCATGGACCACTCATATGTACTGAAATCTACTGTTATATCTACTTTGTACCCATGCCTTCATGAAAGGAATTTCTGACATTCATTACCTGTCTGGTTCATGTTTTAATCTTGTCAATTATGTGATTGTGTAATCACACACACTTGTTGTCCATCATTGATTGGCAAATTGTTCAGGTGTTGTGTGTTACCACATACTATTTTATGTGTGTTTTTCTACTGACGGATCACTCTTTGATAAAGGCCAGTAGGCTGAAACGCGTTAGAGGATCCGTCAGTATACTGTGCCAATAAAGATGTTCTAGCTTACATCAGTCCCCCGGCATTTCTTTCTCCGGCTGTGCTTTGCCTTGCCTCCCACCGGAGGAGTTTCTACATTGCTGTTGTTTCAACACAGCTAATTATTATATTTTGAAGCTGTAGCTAAGTGGTAAGAACACTGCCTTTCAGTAGTAAATGTGTTCGTGTTCTCTCTCTCCCCCCTGCAGAGAAGTGACCGCGGAGGCCCAGCACCGGAGGATTACCGCGGAAGACACTGTATCTGCTCTGGAGACAGTCCGTCTTACTACATCATTATATATACATTATATAAATTGCTGTCACTTTCCGTTAGAGCTGCTCATATCTACAGTGCTGATAAACTAATATGTCCATAATCAGCTGTAAAGGGTTCGTTACAAAACTGTCTGTTAAGACCTGGAGCATCATGTGCTCCTTTTATTAATAGACAAGATACTTCTGAATGTAGAAATCCCACGTGATCAATAAGGGACTTTCCAGTCGCCCAGTACAGAAAATTTCTACTTTACATTTGGTCAGCATGGGGATTTCCCACTTGACATTCAAATAATGGGCTGCACTTGTCAACCACGAGTTTTCTCACCCTCTTTCCCATTCCCACCCTGTCCCTATTAGAGTCAATACAAATAAGGAGAAAGGGTTTTTTGCCTGTACAAACTCATGTCCAGCACACAGTGATATCACACACAAGGGAGCAGCCGGAGGAAATCTAACCCCTCCCAAATCTCAGATCACCGTGTTTGCAAATGTAAAAGATTATTTAAAATACCTATAGGTGTCACATTTGGGTTAAAATGCATCACTTGTACATCAATGTGATCCTTAAATATGTCCCTGTCTTTTGTTCATTTTGGTCCCTTCAAGGGATTGTCATTTTAAGTGTGGTATGTCTTAGCACTTTTTAGAAAATCTAACACAGAATGTGCATTTAGGCTGCGACCCCGCTGGCGCTGACCGCGCTCATGCTTGAGAGCGGTGACGTCACTAGCTCTCCAAGCATGAGTGCCGGGTGTCCTGTCTATTTTGCAAGCAGCGTGGTATTAACGGATCATTGAGCGTGCTCGAGTTGAGGCAGCAGCTAAGTGAATACCGCCGACTGCAGCTGGACGCCTCAGTATTCAGGCGTACGTCCCAGCACCTTGGTAGTGACGGTTCGTGGAGGAGTGAATTAACAGGAGTAGCAATGCAGCGGGTACTGCTGCAGCAGTCAACACCGCAGTGTGTAGGCGTGCGTCCCCTGCACACTGAAGCGTTCAGTGGGCTAAGGGTAAAGAAAACACTTGCTTTACACACTTTCCCATTCAGAAGCCGCATAGAAATAATTTTGTATTAATTTCCAAAGAAACAAAAGAAGCCAGATCTTTGCTTTTAGCAGTTTTTTTTAGTTTAAGGAAGGCAATGCAACTATTAAATGATTTGAAAACTGTATGGATTGGATCTTTAAAAGCAACTGCAACCTGGGGACTTTGATAACTAATAGTCACTCTATCCGTGTCATCGACTGGCTTTCATTATGATGTCACATGAACTCATCAGCAGAATTCCACTATGCAATACAGTTATATGTGTGTGATACTCAGCGACCCCTCTCTCTAGAGCATGAACATGCACATTTCTGTTCAGAACGTTGGCTGCCAATGAATTGGGCGATTGGAAAAGGTACAGTGAGTACTCTTGCTTTGGTTTGTGGTCAAGAAACCCTATTTAACTTGGCATGAAGCCTTCTTCTCCTTGTTAGGGGAACTTTTACACCCATATGGATTCCGGAGCAATATTAGAGCAAACGGGTATTTCCATTCCGTGCCTCTTAGCGTCAATGTATCAAATGGATTTTCTATTCTGCTTGGAATTTGAGGAGTGTCAATAAGGGACATTACATATCAGAATTATTTATTTATTTATTTATAAAATATTTTACCAGGAAGTAATACATTGAGTTACCTCTCGTTTTCAAGTATGTCCTGGGCACAGAGTAAAACAAATAATACATGGTTACAAGTACAGTTACATAAATGAACAGGATGTACATTATATACAAGACATTGCATGCACAGTTAAAGAAAATATATATTATGAGCGTATGAAACAGTTACAGACCAGGTTAAAATGTGAGACAGCCTTAGATTTGAAAGAACTTAAACTGGTGGTGGATGTGAGAGTCTCTGGTAGGTTGTTCCAGTTTTGGGGTGCACGGAAGGAGAAGGAGGAACGTCCGGATGCAATGTACGTATTAAACTTTCTATTTATAGAATATTTTTACCAGGAAAAAAGTACATCGAGAGTTACCTCTCATTACCAAATATGTCCTGGGTACAAAATTAAAAGTTAACAGACGGTCTTGAAATAACTTACACAGGTGGCGGTTTTGAGAGACCCCGGTAAATTGTCCCAGTCATGGGGTGATCGGTACGAGAAGGAGCGACCGGATTCTTTATTGAATCTTGGAACCATAAGCAGGTTGCTGGAGGTGGATCTAAGGAGATAAGTACTCTGTACGGTGGGTGTGAGAAGCCGGCTCAGATAATTGGGTAACTTGTCCAGAAAGTATTTGAAGGTGAGGCAGGAAAGATTTACATTGCATCTGGACCCAATGGATAGCTATAACACTGCTCATGTCTAGTAGGATGCCGACCCGCAGAGCTAAGGTAGGGGGTATATGATCACAGACCAGAGCCAGGAGACAGAGTCCTGTTAGAATTAAATCATAGTCAGGATGCAGGTAGAGGAGCAAGGTCAGGATCACAGGCTGGGGTCGACAACAGGGAACCGGGCACAGGAAATCACGGGGTCCAGGAACACATGGGATAGAATACCATGCTCAGGGCGGGGCTAGGAGTATTTAGCTGCTATTTAAAGTCCTGGAACAGGTGCAACCAATTACCAAGTCCAGGAAGAGGTTTGCCAGGAACCAAGATGACAGCAACAACCTCGTAAGGGCACGTTCCAGCAAAACACGGGAGTGGGACCCTTACAGTGCACTTCAAGAGAGACCTCCGGACGATCCGATCCTGGCTTGATTGGAGATCTTGGCAACCTAGATTAATTCCCGAAACGTCTCTGATGCTTGGATTTGGAATGAGAGCGCTTAGGACGGGTAGCAGACTTGAGGCAAGACCCTTTCTTTGCGAGTACCACCTCTGAGACAGAAAGAACAGATACTGCAAGTCTTGATATGCACAGTGCTTCATAGGAAGACTCAGGTAACATCACAGGCATCGGCAACCCAAAGGTCAAGACTTGGTGCGTAGCCGATTGCGCATACATAGATACCAGTTCACGATGAGAGTCTGAATACTTGGACATGTAGAGTGGTAGCAAAGCTGGGGGCTCAATGAAAGGCTCAGATACAATCCTCTTGTCAAGGTCTTGTCCAGTTACACAGCCACTTATCTGTGACAGTTGAAGTGATTAAGTAGTTCTCTGCCATTGGATTGGCCATCAGTAGGATACCAGCTCCCTTGGGCATCAGTATAGATGCCAGGGAAACCATGGGTAGTACACTTCTCTTTGACGTGGGAGCCTTAGAATCTGCCATGGATACATCAGGCTCTGCAAGAGAATCAGCGTGCAGAAAACTGGTCTTTGCAATGGGGGTCATAGAATCAGTAGAGAATGCATGAGATACTGCTGGGAATCAGAAAGAAATGCACTTGTCTTCAAACTGGGAGCATAGGAATCGGCAATGAATCAGGGAGCGGTAAATCAGTCTTTAAAGCGGGAGCCTTAAAGTCAGTAATGGGCACCTCGAACACTGCAGAAGAATCAGCGAGACAAACATGTCGGTGGAGTGGAAGTCCCAGAATCCTCAAGGGTTAAATAAGGTACTGTAGGGAAATCAATGAGAGGAACACTTGTCTTTGAAGAGAGAGACTGAAAAGCAGCATTGATTATACTAGGTACTGTAGAGAAGTCAAAGAAAGGAAAGTATGTCTCTACATACAGGAGCCTTTAAATCAACACAGGTTAACAGGTGCTGCAGAGTAAACAGATAAAGGGGAACTTGACTTTGAAACTGGATCCTTAGATTCAGTAATAGGGACATCAGAGACTGCAGGGGATCGTAGAAATGGAAATTAGACATTAAAGCAAGAGTTTCACAATTGGTAAATGGGTATATCAAACACCTTAGAGGAGTCAAAGAAAGGGGAACTTGCCTTTAGATCCCAAGCTTTAGAACAAGCAACGGTTACAGCACTTACTGCCGAGGAAACAGTGAGAGGTGTACTTGACTTTCAAACCGGAGCCATGAAAAATTAATCTTTTGGTTCTTGGAAAGCAATGTTAGCTTGGGGGCTCCAAGTAAAAGAAAGGAGTGCCCCAAGGGGGTTAGGAGCAGGACTTTATGCACAGAATTCACGCAGAAGGTCTGAAGGGTAGTGGTGATGGAGTCCAGCATCCATTGAAATGTAGCTAGGTGGTTGGAGTGAGTCACAAGGATTTGGCCCGGAGGGGCACAACCCTCTCTACCTCAATGGGGTCCACACATTATATAACGATGCTCGTCTCCGGCAGGCAGCAGACCCGCAGAACTAAGGTAGGGGTATATGATAACTGATCAGTGCCGGGGGACAGAGTCCTGCTGGAGTAAATCGTAGTCGGGATGCAGGCAGCGTTCACAGGCTGGGGTTGGCAACAGGGAACTGGAAATCACAGGGTCCAGAAACACATGGGATATAATACCATGTCTGTGCCGAGGCTAGAAGTAGCTGGCTGCTGTTTAAAGCCCTACAACAGGTGCAGCTAATTACCGCCCAGGAAGAGGTTTGCCAGGAACCAAGATGGCCGCAACAGCCACGTAATGGCAAATTTCAGCAAAACCCAGGACTGGAACAGTTACAAAAGGCAAACTAGCTCAGTTAACATATTACAATTGTGGGTGTTATAGTTCATAATAGGACAAAACAGCATATTCAGTTGTACAAAATGCCAGGTTTGATGAGATTAATTAGGGCTGCTGTACCATACACTATAGTCCATACTTTTTGGGGTACGTAATAAAATCTCCCAGATGAAAAAGCTGGGGCAAAACCGTAGCAAAAACATTGCACCAGAATAAGGTCCCCTAAGGATACAATATGATATTTGGCAATGCCCCATTTGTGCAGCCTTGAGACCTCGACACATATTGGTTATTTCACCCCGCCCCCTGTCACATTGCTTAAACAAACTCCATCTGGTCCGCATGCTGTCAACCTCTCGTGTTAAAGATCTTCATCAAATACAAGAAACCTCATTCATATTTGAGGAAGTGGTAGAGATAAGGCAGTAACCGCAAAGCAAACTTTTCTAGATTAGAAAAAATGTAGGAGTAAAAGGGCACAAGTTTATTATAATGTCATTTTAGAAACATTAAAAGGCTTTAAAAATGATATGTAAACATTTTACAAGTATATATATATATATATATATATATATGTATTATATATGTTTATATTACCTTAAGTTACCCGCGCGTTTCATAGAGCCCTTGGAGGTCTTCCCTTTTCATTTCAAGTGGCAGTTCCCTCTGCATGTTTGTTTTTGAATGATTTATTCACAATACTGTACATTGGGGTGTCTGTTTTCACCTCTCTGTTTGTAACTCTGCGCACTGATTTTATCAACAGTGTATTTTATTCCTAAACAATGAGCCCAAGACCTAAATTATTATGGCTGCTAATCCCCTCTCATTTAGTGACAAATTGTTGGCCTCCAAGAGCCTAATCTGAGATTAAGATAAGACATTTTCTTTCTTAAAATTCTTTGTAGTCTGCATGCAGGGCCAGCCTTTGATATTCTCAGGCCCCAAACTATGTCAAGTTTAAGAGGCCCCAAAAATTAGAAAGAGATGTACAGTATTATTCTGACTGAAGGGACCATTGAAAATATAGGCATGAAACGAAAATGAATTAAAGCATTGTTATTATACAAAGAGGACGGTGTAAAGCTAAAATGAACAGCGTTCCCACTAGAGTTGCCAGGTGGCTTCTCCGAAAATACTGGACTCAATAGTGAAAGGTGCGTCAGGTCACTATGTCCAGGTAGGAAAATACCGGACACATACTGTACATGCCCAGTATTACAGTACCTCTCATGTATTACTGGACAGAGTATCCAAATACAGGACAGTCCAGTTCAATACCAGACACCTGGCAACCCTAGTCCCACATCACATTAATTTTAATATTAAAACATTTTCTTTCGTGATTTTTGGAGAGCAAAGTCATTGATGATGTCTTCAAATGATAAACTTCGAAGTTTGTCACTTTCGATGCAAATGATGCTTAGGGTCATATTTAAAAGAAAAGGACTATATTTATATAAGCTACTTTTTCGCATATTTTTTTTATTTATCATCCGATTTTAAAACTTGAAATGCATGATTTTTTTTCTATGTTTGAGGCCCCTCATATTGTGAGGCCCTAAACTGTAGCTTAGTCAGTTTATGCGTAAGTCCGGTATTGTCTGCATGTAAACCAGCTCTGTGCTGCCTGGTGAAGCGGAGAACGTGAGAATAAACAGCAGCAGTTGCCATGTGGACACTACCGCAGGCTCTGGGCCTTTTAATAGAATAATTGAATGAAACTAGAAACAGTATTCTCGCTGCTTGCTATTTTTGAATTTTTTATTTTTACATTAAGAAATCTATTTTTTGCCCTTTCTAACACAGTTTCAATTTTTTTTATTTTATTTGATGCTCTGTTCTTGAGATATAAGCATTAGAATATTAAATGCCCGGGAGGATAAAATGAAGTTCTCCCCAGAGCCCAGTGCAAGGCTAAAGGTTACCATGGTAACTCCAGATACTAAAGATTAAGAAAATCATGCTTTGTAACATGAATGTTTTTGTTTGTTTTTGTTTTAAAGCACCGGACATACTCAGGCTTACATTATATTAGTTACACTATATAGGATTCTGGGAGGGAATTGCTGCTTTAGGGTTAAGTAGATATGTCCCCAGTAAAAATGTTCTGACCACATTCATTTTGAATGTAACACCTTAAACATAGCAAACTGTTGCTATGAGCAAACATGCCGAACTTGTTTCCTGTAAGTTATAAGAAATGAAGACGTGTGAATAACATGTTTAGCCACAGTGACTGCTGCTTCTCATCCTTCGTCCCACTACAGTATACTGTATACTGTATACAATATAAAGCCAGAATGCTGTCGGGATATGTGTCTTGATTATGCTGTTTGTTCTTTGACGCAGTGCAAAAAGTTTGTACATTAAAAAAAATGCCTGGAACGTGTTATTTGAGTATTTTCCATCAGCAGTGGAAGTCATGAGCTCAGACGTTAATACCACCTTAGAACTAGCAAGGCGGTTTATTTGAATCAAAGGAAATGGAAAAGTGTGGCTATTACTGGCACACATATGCATCCTTCCAATATAATAATGCTCTCAAGCAACTGCTATGATAAACTACCATGTAACTTCCCCTATACCTACTCCCTATCTCCTCCCCTAACTGCTCCTATAACTGTTCCCTATAACTCCTCTCTTAACAGCTCCTATAACCTGCCTATAACTCTTCCCCCTAACGGCTCCTTTGTTTCAAACAACAAAATATGCGTCATATCGTTACATATTACATATTGCTACATTTCCCTACCAGGAAAAGCCTGAAAAGTAGACCAACTTGAAGGTGTTGCCAAAGTGGGCCTGCTGGAAGGTGTCCTTGGTGGTGCCTGTCGAGGCAGCATGCTGTTTGCCAGCGGTGCGCAAACTAGGGGACGCAGGATTTTTCTGGGGGGGGGAGGGGGTGCGGGCGGTTGCAAAGGCCCTGTGCTCTTCCCCGAGACATTTAAATGAAATGCCGGGGGGCCGCGTGAGGTCTCTGCAACCTCAACTTACCTGATTCAGTCGGCTTCTGGTCACGTCGTCATGACAACGCCACGGGTCATGTGACGTGACGCGGCGGTATGGAGATGCGCGTCAAATGACACAACGGGGTCACGTGACATCCCGTCCCGTGACCCTCTGCGTCATTTGACAGCAGGTCACTGGGGAGGGAGGGGGGCGCGAACTACTGAGCCGGCACACAGGGTATGCGCAATAGAAAAACTTTGCACACCCCTGCTGTAGGCCAATGATAGGGAGTCTCCCCTGACAGGCATCTCTGTGGGCACCCTTCAACAGGCAGCTCTGCAGGCCCCCTCCACATGCCTCTAACAGGCCCCCTCCATCCTCCAGCGCAGCAGGTAGGCAGTGAGTACACTCGCCTCCTCTCTTTCTATCTCCTTTTCTCCCTCCTCCCCCTCTCTCCCCCATCTCCCACTCTCTTCTCTGTCCCACCCCTTTCTCCCCCCGCCTCTCTCTCCCCTCCCCCCTCTCTTCTTCCACCACTCTCTCCTTTCCCCCTCTCTCCTCTCCAAAGCCATAACCACCCATCCCCAGGCCCTTATCACCTATCCTCCTAGCCCATATCTCATTCAGGTTGTCCTGGGCCCCAAGATTTCTGTTGCCAGCCCTATCTATGAAGTCACATAACGATCTTCATACATACGACAAACTACTTTTTACCACTAAAATTTTGCTGCACAATATAAAAATCTAATATGATCTTAGTAGATTCTCCCCTTTGAGTTTGTACATTTGTTGAACTATTTCCTTCAGGGAGATGGAAACTCCGGAGAACTTATTGTTGCAGCTGGAATATAGTAACAAACACCTGAAAGAGCGTTATTCCAGTCTGCAGAGAGAGGTGGAGAACGTGGAAGGAGATAATGGCGCTTTATTGAAGGATATAAGCAACCTCAGAAGGGAAACCAAGAGGTAAAGAAGGAATGATACTGTGATACTTTAATGTGTCATTCCGACCCAAGAGCAAATGACAATGATACGTTTAATGGGTTAAAAGACCCATATTTACTAAGCAGTGCAATTCCATTCCAGCTTCCTTCCTCTTTTCTAATGTGTCCCTTTCTCAATTTCCCCAGCAAAAAGGGAAGACATGACTTGTCTAAAGTTCCTTTTTCACTGATAGATACATGCTATGTTTGGCTTATTGATGCCTATTTGTCATATCCCTCCCCCAAAGTCATGCTTTGTAGGCCTCTGTGACAGGGATATATGAGTGAAAAGTGAAGGAGATTGGGTCTTATCTCCTGCTCATTCCTTTGTCTCTATGTACCGGGGCAGGGAATTCCAGACACATTCGAAACAGATTATGCAGATTTAGCCAATCTGGGGTTTCTTGGTGATAACACAACATAGCCTGTTATAAAATATTGATGGTAAAAATGGTGATAAATCTAAGACTGGTGCCGCAATCTGAAAATTCCCAGTTTGGAAGGAGGTCTAATCTCTAGAAAGAAGAAGTTCATCCTTCCATCTCTGCATGGATATTAGTTGCAACCTGAAGCTCATCTGATAGTCCTGGGGCAGGGATGAAGCTGCCAGCAACATGTCTAACCACCCAACAACTAAAAACCCCAACTAAATGGTCCCAGCTCAGCCTCTCTATTTATACAGTATCCTCTTCAAAAGATGCCAGCAACCAGCAGCTCTTTCTGGGAAACTCCAAGTTCACCAAGACAATAAACAATTGTTACAGTGTTACAGAAACTTCAGTTCTGGACCACGTTCCCATAACCACCTGAAAAAGCAACTTAACAATAAACCCCAAGAGTTAACAATATTACATACTTTATCTAATAATAATGGAGCAATATTTCCATTACCATACATTGAAATGAGGTGAAATCTCCGGTGGGCCCTGGTTTCTGGTGGTCCAGACCGGCTAAGTCTTCCAGAATGACTGGAAGGCTCTTGAAATCTTGGGGGTCTAGCCAGATCTCCCATGTTAGAGTGCAGCTGCAGGGCTGAATGGGATGTTTGGCCGTGGCCAATTGGCCATGGCCAAACCGGCACCGCCACACATGTCGCCACTGAGACAACTCACTGGCAGGACATCTGGCCACAGGGCACATTGCACAAGATCGCGTCGGAGTGGGTCAGCGAAAAGCATGCTTGGCGAGGTGCCTGTGGCCAGGTGTAGCGCTGTTGAGTTGTCTCGGCTGCAGGTGTGGCGGCGCAGCACCGGAAGAGTTTTGGTCGCAGCCAATTATCATAGAGTGCTGCAGTGAGAGTCAGTCTGCTTTGCGTATTGGTGTGTGTATCAGTGTTTGTGTGTGAGTGAGTCTGCTCTGTGTATCGGTGTGTGCGTTTGTGTGTGAGTGAGTTAGTCTGCTCTGTCTGTATCACTGTGCGTGTGTGTGAGTAAGTCTGCTCTGTGTGTATCGGTATTTGTGTGTGTGTACATCAGTATGTGTGTGAGAGTGAGACTGCTCTGCATATCGGTGTGTGTGTGTGAGTGAGTCTGCTCTGTGTATCTGTGTGTGTGAGTGTGAGTCAGTCTGCCCTGTCTGTACCACTGGGAGTGTGAGTCAGTCTGCTGTGTGTATCAGTATGTGTGTGAGAGTGAGTTAGTCTGCTCTGTGTGTACCGGTGTGTGTGTGTTTGTGCAGTGTCTGATTAAAAAAAAAAAAAAACGCCCATAGGTACTTACCTGATGCCGCTCTCCTCTTACAGCGCTGTGCCGTCCTGTGGCCATGGCAAGGTGACAGCGTGTAATGGCGCGTTGCTGGCTGCGCATGCGCAATTGGCGCTTGCTGGCTGCGCGCACACGATCAGCGCTTCACGGCCACACATGCGTGAGCAACAAGCACCGGTCCTGCATGCTGCCTTCAAATTCTGCCGCCCAAAAATGTTGGCGCCTTTGGCTCTGGCCTATCGGACCTAATGGGAAAATCCGCTACTGTGTGTGTGTCTGTGTGTGTGTGTGTGTATGTGTATGTATCAGTGTCTGTGTGTGTGTGTGTGTGTATGTATCAGTGTCTGTGTGTGTGTGTATGTATCAGTGTCTGTGTGTGTGTGTAAAAGAGTGTCAGTCTGCTGTGTGTGTGTGTGTGTGTCAGTCTGCTCTGTCTCAGTGTATGTGTTTGTGTGAGTCAGTCTCTGTGTGTGTCAGTGTATGTATTTATACACAAGTGATTGCAGGTTTGTATAATAATAACTTTATAATGTGTATGTATAATAATAACAACTTTACTTTATACAGTATAGCACTTGAGCAATACCCCATTACAACCCTAAAACATAACCTCTGCAGAGATCACAGTTGCTAACGTTTGGAGTACAATTGGAGTACGTTGTTCAACTACATGGAAACAGAATTGCCTGACTACCCTCTCCCTGCCAGCCTGCCCTTAATCAGATATTTGGCCCCCATGGGATCTCACACTGGTCCCTGTAATTCATTAAGACCACCAAAGGTGTAACACCCAGCTAGCTAAATTAGATTTATTTACATTAGAAAAGAGGCGTCTAAGAGGGGATATGATAACTCTATACATATATTCAGGGACAATACAAGGAGCTTTCAAAAGAACTATTCATCCCACGGGCAGTACAAAGGACTCGGGGCCATCACTTAAGGTTGAAGGAAAGGAAATTTCACCAGCAACAAAGGAAAGGGTTCTTTACAGTAAGGGTAGTTAAAATGTGGAATTCACTACCCATGGAGACTGTGATGGCAGATACAATAGATTTGTTCAAAAAAAGGTTGGACATCTTTTTAGTTGGGAAAGGTATACAGGGATATACCAAATAAGTATACATGGGAATGATGTTGATCCAGGGATTAATCCGATTGCCAATTCTTGGAGTTAGGAAGGAATTAATTTTTCCCCTTAATGGGGTTTTTTGTTTGCCTTCCTCTGGATCAATAAGTATAGATATAGGATAAAGTATCTGTTGTCTAAATTTAGCATAGGTTGAACTTGATGGACGGAAGTCTTTTTTCAACCTCATCTACTATGTAACTACTATGTAACTATGTAACTATGTAACCCAGTAGACATGCCGTCATTCACTCTCAGACCAAGTCCCAGGTCAAACAGTAACATCACCCAGCTGGCAGGAATCTACACCCGAACATTCTCCAAAGTAAATAAAACATAACCAAATACCAAAGGCCTCCACTTCTTTATTAAATCTTTTATTTCCATGTTGTTATTATTAAACATATAAAATAATTAACAGGAGATATTAATAATTCTGTCTGCTTGAAGGTTTATAATGCTGCCTTAAACCCAACAAGGAGCTAATCTTCAATGCTCCTTTCCCCAGACGGATGGAGGCTGAATCAAAAAGAAGAATCCTACTAGAGGAGATGGCGGAAGTGAGGGAGAACTTGGCGAGCGAGAACTTAGTTGCTCTGAATTTGAAAGAGTCCGTCAAGGAACTGGTGAGTTTTTCAATATTATCATATTACTGTATATTGTTTACATTTAAATGACAATAAATAATTCAGATTTAAATTGGGCAATGTGGTAGTAAAACCATTTGTCTTCATTTGTGGCGCTGCGCTGCGCTGCGCTGGGTCCTCTCTGCAGTGTGCTACTGGTAATGATAAGTGTGTATGTACAGTATGATGCAAGATATGTATTTATATGATACATAGATGATGTATGTGTATATATGATGCATACTGCACCGACACACTTTATTCGAGCAAATGCCCAGTTTGTACCTGGCAGATACCTGGAATGCGCCGCTCCTCACCTCTGACAAGCCCCGTTGCGTTTGCCTTCCCAGCCTGGGTTCATGCCTGGCTGATGGGCAGCTGATCTGTTAAATGATAATGATTAGGATTTAATAGGCTGCAATGCTTCGCGTGTCTACCAGATGGCATAAATTCATGAATTGTAATGCAGTATATATATATATACTGTGCAGTATTGCAGCCAGCGGGAATAAAATGCTTCAATCCCTGCCTGGAAAATAACCCAATGCACTTGGGCAGAAAACAGTCACAAACCTCAATACACCCGGGTATACCCGAATTCGTGGGACTAGCCGAGCTCGAATAAAGTGTGTCGCCAGTGTATATAGTATGTGTGTCTGTATATATATTATTGATGCAAAAATTGTGTGTGTGTGTAATGTAATGACGGGTTTGACTTTTTCTTTCCCCACCTTGTCTCTCGCCTCCCTCCTTCTCTATCTCCCCCACTCCTCTCTCTCCCTCCCCTCTCTCCACTGCATCTCTTTCATTTAATACTTTATGATGTCATTAATTCTTTTCACCTCTCCTTCTCCAGCATTCTTGCGTTCTCCTCACGTCAACTGACTTCCTCTCATTCTTCGTCTTCTTTCTGTCTAAACTTTATTCTGTAGTTATCTGACTCTCCGTATTGCATTTCCATGTTACCGATGAGCTATATATCACGGAGGGGCAGACAAATCTTTTTCTTAATATAGTAAGATATTACTGTGGGACTGGAATTTTAGTAGAGATGGGCGAACCTACCAAATCTGTTTCCCGGATTTTCACGCATTTTCCCCGTAAACTCTGTTTGGTTGTGTATATATACAGTGTATATATATATATATATATATATATATATATATATATATATATTTATTTATTTATTTATTTATATTTATGATACTTCACCAAAATTTAAAAAAAAAACAGAGAAGGCGACACAGCACTATAGGTAGACGGGGGAAAAAAGGTATTTAGTCCATATCCACAGGTATCAACATTTTAGAGCCATCTCAGGGCCCCTTCATCAGGCGTGCCTGAAGAAGGGGCCCTGAGATGGCTCTGAAACATTGGTTACCTGAGGATATGGATTAGATGCCCTTTGTTTCATCTACCTCTAGTGCTGTGTCGCCTTCCTTGGTCTTTTGATTTTGGTGAAGTATCTTTTTTATACTATTTATGACGCACGCACTTGCTAATTGGGAGCTAATTGTTTTGTATATATGGTGTTTGTGCTCTTTCTCTCTAATTAGTATTATTGTCATTGCCTCTTGCAGGAAAACCAAAATGAAGAACTTAAACTTGAGGCTTCTCATCTCTCGGAGGAGGTGCGTGTGACATTATTGCATCTTTACCCGTTTCACAAGTCTAGATGCATACATTTGTATGATATGGGGAACATAACACTATTCTGGTCTTAAATATGTCCGCTTGAGTACGTGACACTGTATATAATAGAATCCTAATGGGGGTTACTCATGAAAGTCTGTTGAAAAAGCTCTTTGAGGGAGTGAAACGCGCGTTGGGGCACATGACTGTGTGACGTCAAGGGGGGTGGAGCTTAGAGAGCAAGCCATGGTGGTAATACAGCATTAGAGATCTGGAAGCACTATATACTTAACGGAAGCATACTAAGAGGCTTCCAAGTACTACTCCAGCAGTTTCAGATATATAGATGTAAAGCATATTAACTGCCTAGTCGCTGGGCTCAAGACTAAATACTTTAGAATTAACCTTTAACTGATAGTAGTTATATATATACACACCTTATTCACAACTCTCTCTCCCACCTCCATCTTTTTGTGTGTGTGTTTTTTTTTAAGTGATCCTTGTTACTATATACCACAACTATTTTAAACAAATATTATTTAAGGTTATATTTTAAGGGGTCTTCCTGTTACACAAGCATTACACACTCCTTACAACTACCCATACATGGATTTTCAGTGTGCACACAGTTAAATAGGTATCCTTTCCTTTCTTCATTTGATATTCATTAATGTGCATTACTGCAAGTGCATTAAGTGCATTAAGTGATATAGAAGGGGTGGGGTGGTGGTAAAGTCACTGCCTTTGAGGTGGGTGAACAGATTGGAAAGTACCAGCTACTTGTGACCTTGGAAAAAGAGAACAAAGCGCAATACCACCAGAGCATGTGTATTGGACACACAAACAAATACAGAAAACAGCGTTACAAAGGGAAAAAATGTCAAGTGGAAAATTAAATAGAGGGAATATTTCACTATATTCATTTTTTGTTGTCTTTTCTTTTTTCCATATATCCATTGCTTTGCATCAATCTATTGAATCAAGGACTGCCATCACCTGGCGTTTACTGTCTATTGATCTACATTGCTCCTTTAATATGTGAGTGGGATATTCCCTCTATATAATGTGTCACTTCACATTTTGTCACTTTTTAACACTATTTGTGTGTTTTTTGTGTGTCTCCATTACACATGCTCTGGTGATCTTGCACTCTGTTTTCTTGCTGAATTTCTTTGTGTTGTTAGAAAAGAACATTCCCTTAGAGCTGCTGTTCCACCAGGGATTTAATACAAATGACATATTCCCGTATCTTTAGTCACCTTACAAATGATGTGTGCATATTAATTAGCACCTCTTATCATTTGATCCTTCTATATTGGTTATACAAGTAATTAATTGCGCTTGTCACAAACTGCACTTGTGACCTTGGGAAAGGCTGTCAGCTGCAAAAGCCAAAAGTTATATTATAGGTGGTAGGGGATAACGCTTGGCATGTGATACATTGTGTGTACATCGCTATATACTGTATATCCACTACTAGCACTACAAGCAAAATAACATTGTTGTATTGCCTTGACCAAAGGATCAAGGACTGCCTGGCAAAACCAGTGCCCTTTTCGTAACTGCACTGCCTTTGAAGTGGGATTTCCAATGCCAATTTGATCAAGTTTATTTATACCAATGTGATTGAGAAGCCATCAGAGTCAGATTTCCCATTAGGCCCGTTAGGTGACAACATTTTGGGGTGGAAAAACTTTCTGCCCCCATATAATTTTACAACGCTCTCGGGCCTCTCGGACCTAATGGGAAGGTAGTTGCCTGTGTCCGCACCTCCTTCCTGCCGCATTCCTACTCCTGTTCCTGGTGACGTCCGCGGCGTCATTTGACGCTGGGATTCCAAAGAAGCAGGAGGGTGGCACACAAGCAAGTGCTGAGGGGTAGCAAAATTTGAAATCCACCACTGGAAGCCATACAAATTTGATTGCTAGCCCTTTGGGGCGGAGAATCGCAGCTCCTGTATAATATAGTGATGATCAGGATAATGCAGGAACTCCTCCCGCCCCCCCCCCCCCCTCCCAAATACTTTTGTTTTAGGCCAAGTCTCAGGAACTGGAGGGTCCCCAACGGTAAAAATTGCACAATTTAGCTCAGGAAGACCCCCCCACCTCCACCAGTTCAGATTCTGGAAATAATTACATTGAAAAATAGAGTAGGGGTGATTGCTGCTTGAATTAGATTGATCATACATCTGCTATATTAAAATGTGACATATTGTCCTCAGAATTCAGCATTATCCACATCACATAGTAACAGGGAGCAACGTTTAAGAAAAATGAGGAGCAGCCTGAGAAAACTAGAGGTAAGAAACTGTATTAGTGCCCTGTACCAGTGTCCTCAGATCAGGCCCGAGGCGGGACTGACCCGTACATCTGTGTGACCAGAAAACGGAACAAATGAAAAAACATGCCCAGAGAGGTAATACCGGTATATACATACACGCCCAGAGAGGTAATACCGGTATATACATACACGCCCAGAGAGGTAATACCGGTATACACATACACACCCAGAGAGGTAATACCGGTATATACATACACGCCCAGAGAGGTAATACCGGTATACACATACACACCCAGAGAGGTAATACCGGTATACACATACACCCCCAGAGAGGTGATACCGGTATACACATACACACCCAGAGAGGTGATACCGGTATACACATACACACCCAGAGAGGTGATACCGGTATACACATACACGCCCAGAGAGGTAATACCGGTATACACATACACACCCAGAGAGGTAATACCGGTATACACATACACGCCCAGAGAGGTGATACCGGTATACTGTACACATACACGCCCAGAGAGGTAATACCGGTATACACATACACACCCAGAGAGGTAATACCGGTATACACATACACGCCCAGAGAGGTATTTATGAAATAAATGACATCACTTAAAAATAAATATTAGAATGGTACAGTATTTGTTCCCATTTATGATGTATTATTGATTTATTTCAGTTTCCTAACATAACACAAACTTTGATATCGTAGATCACATAAAAAACACGCAATGTCTATTTTCACGGTTTTAAGAGATTTAAGTGAGTCAAAACAGGGAAAAATTAAAAACCTTGCCATTTTAACCGTTTTGAGAAAATTGTCGGGAAACCGGGGCGTTTGATGAAAATCCGGGACTGTCCTGGCTAATTTTAAAAATTTTAAAGACATTTTTAATTTGTAATATGGTTAATTTTTATAAAAAAAACAGAGCAGGTAGCGCTAGCTAGATATATATACAAAAACACAATGTAAAACCTTATATGGGGATATTGTCCACAAAAAGGGGCTGCCTGAATTACAACAACTGACCCCCTGGTCAGGATGATAGCAAAAGAAACCAGGAATGTGTATTTATAAGGCGCCTGATGGTAAAAGGATATATATCTCAAATCAGTTGGATTTGCCAGGGATAGGCTCCAGACGAGAGGTTGTGCTTAAAGAGAAATAAAAACACAATACATAGCGTAATACTGTAGGGTATAGAGACAAACCACATGTAACACACACAACATATATAACTAGTAACTAACAGCTGAGATAAAGGTGAATGAGATAATTAAAAAACATTTAATAAAACATATAATAAATCAATGGACATATGAAAAATAAAAAATGGGGGTTAAAGGACAATGGAATTGCCGGATAGACACACTGCTGCAACGGGCGAACTGCCCACTCACCGGACGGATGATATATAAAAGCGGTGGATAAGTTAGAGAGTATCCCCTCTCTGCTGCTCAAACAGCTACTGCACGCGGTCAGGTCTGCGGATGGAGAGTTGCACACGCCCGCCGGCGTGTGTGCGTGTATCCCTTCGCGGCACTCAGTGGAAGATGTGCGGATAGGATCGAAATGACCGCAGCAGATTCCCTGAGGAAGAAAGCAGCACGCTTTCGAAACGCGTAGGGTGGCTTTGTAGACGTTCACTGCGGCATCAGGCCTCTTCCCACGGTCCGGTGACGAATCAGCTGTTTCAAGCCGACGCGCATTGATCTACATCCAGCGAATCTGCTGCGGTCATTTCGATCCTATCCGCCCGTATGTTGTGTGTGTTACATGTGTTTTGTCTCTATACCCTACAGTATTACGCTATATATTGTGTTTTTATTTCTCTTTAAGCACAACCTCTCGTCTGGAGCCTATCCCTGGCAAATCCAACTGATTTGAGATATATATCCTTTTACCATCAGGCGCCTTATAAATACACATTCCTGGTTTCTTGTGGTTAATTTTTAACCACATACAAAGTCACCATCCCCTTCCCCTTCTGAAACAGCATCACCTTTTTGAGCCCTGCTCTCTCTAGCTTTGAACCAATTGAATCTAGTGCCTGCCTGGTCACACGATCTTCCTCACAGAACTTTGGCTGTCAGTGCAGCAGAAGATTACCAAAGATGCATTTAGTGAACCCCCGGCTGAATTTCAACGATCGGTCACAGGAGAACGGATCGATCAGCAACTTAGCTTATCACTTGTCAATGTGCAGATTGTATTGATTCTCATATCGATTTTTTTTTTTAAAGACAGCTTGGACTGCAGCTTTAATGGCTTCAAGATAGGGTTCAGAAATCCCACGTGCCAGCAGGTGGTGCTATTTTCTTTTATAACTACTCTACTGTTCATTGTATGCTTCATAACTTTTTTTATTAAGGATTAATGGTGCAGTGGCAAAGGAGTGGTCTTTTATCAAAAATGAGCCTTGTGTTTGTTAACACTGAGTTTTTCACTATAACATTGAGTATACCGTAAAAGAAGATATTTGAGGGCAAAATAATAATAGAATTAGTATTACGATGATAAAGGCGTAGTGTTTATTTATATCTGGGCCCCTGAAATGGGGGTAAGGAGGGTGGGGCTTCAAGTGTTTACTCTAGCCCACCCTGTCCTCGTTAGAGGTGAATAAAGATAAGGAGGGTGTTCATTGGCATGCCATTACCCAGAATCCTTGTGTGCAGCTTGACCACTGTAGGACGATGGTGGTAATGAAGCTCCAGCATTATACTGTAGTATCTTCCATATTTTTTCACAGATTGAACTTCAAAATTATAGACTGTCCTCCATTGAACAGAATGAAGAGTTAAGAAAGGTTAGTGCCATTTGCCACAATTCTACACAATGATAACAAAGGGCCTTACTCTAGATACACTGAAGCAGTCGTTTGTGTTGTTTTGGGCCGGAGACCCCCCTAGACTTCAAGGGGAAATTTCGGTGGAAAGTGGCCCAAACAGCCGTGTAAAGAATTATCTCCAAAAAGAGGGGGATCCCAGCATCCTGATGGCAGAAATCAATCAGGGACACGGCCGGATTGCGATCTTCCTACGGGTGTTCCCAGTCAGATTAGGTTTTTTTAATGAACATAACTGAGTACATTGCTAATGTGTTTACTTAATATAACAAAAAGGTTCTGCACTATTGGAAGCAGGTTTTTTTTAATGCTCTTATCTTTGCATTGTAATTAGAGTTTGTGACATTCGAATATTAAAAAATCTGAGAATTTATTTATAAAATATTTTACCAGGAAGTAATACATTGAGAGTTACCTCTCGTTTTCAAGTATGTCCTGGGCACAGAGTTAAGACAAATAATACATGGTCACAAATACAGTTACATAAATGAGCAGGGCATACATTATATACAAGACATTTGATGCACAGTTAAAGATAATATATATTATGGGTGTATGAAACAGTTACAGACCAGATTAAAATGTGTGACAGCCTTAGATTTTAAAGAACTTAAACTGGTGGTGGATGTGAGAGTCTCTGGTAGGTTGTTCCAGTTTTGGGGTGCACGGTAAGAGAAGGAGGAACGTCCGGATACTTTGTTGAGCCTTGTGACCATGAACAGTCTTTTGGAGTCTGATCTCAGATGTTAGGTGCTGCATGTGGTAGGGGTGAGGAGCTTGTTCAGGTAGCTGGGTAGCTTGCCCATAAAAAATTTGAAGGCAAGACAGGAAAGGTGAATTTTGCACCTAGACTCGAGTGATGACCAATCTAGTTCTTTGAGCATTTCGCAGTGATGTGTGTTATAGTTTCATTGGAGAACAAAACGACAAATTGAATTGTAGAGGGTGTCAAGTTTGCTAAGGGGGGTTTGAGGTGCTGAGCCATATACTATGTCTCTATAGTCAATAATTGGCATTAGCATCTGCTGTGCGATGCGCTTTCTGACCAGCAGACTTAGGGAGGATTTGTTCCTGTAAAGTACCCCTAGTTTGGCATAGGTCTTGGTTGTCAGGGTATCAATGTGCATCCCGAATGTTAAGTGGGAGTCAAACCATATGCCCAGGTATTTAAAACTAGTGACGGGGGTTAGGGTGGTGTTAGTGTTGGTTCTAATCTGGAGCTCAGTCGCTGGAAGCTTTAAAAATGTAGTCTTGGTCCCAAATACCATTGTTACAGTCTTGTCAGTGTTTAAAAACAGTTTGTTTTGGGAAATCCATTTTTCGAGTCTCAAAAAGTCAAACTGAAGTATGTGTTGAAGGTCGGAGAGGCTATGACTGTGTGCATATAGGATTGTGTCATCTGCATACATGTGTATTGAGGCTTCCTGACAAGCTGTGGGAAGATCATTGATGAACACTGAGAAGAGTAGGGGCCCCAGAACAGAGCCTTGCGGGACACCACAGGTGATATCCAGGGGGTTAGAGTTAGAGCCTGAGATGGACACATGTTGGGTTCTACCTGATAGGTAGGACTGAAACCAGTTTAAAGCATGCTTCCCTATTCCAGAGCTCTGGAGTTTGTTAAGCAGGATAACATGATCAACCGTATCAGAATCCTTTGCAAAATCTAGGAATACTGCACCAGCGAGTTGACCCCGTTCCATTCCACACTGGATTTCATTGAATGTGGTTTTTTTTAAATTCAACATTCGGCCAAACTTGTCAAACATCCAGCAACTCATTATGTGTCGGAAATTTCTCCTGAAAAATGTCTGCCTTCTAAAAATGCACCTGAATTTCTCTTCAGGACACTATTCCTAAAAATGGCACCTAGACACGTCCTTCTGTACACTGTTATATTTGTGATAACTGGTTAACATTTGGGGTCATTGGTGGCTTTCTATACACCAGAGCACTGACAATTTTTTTTACAGGAACATTAACGGAAACACAAATAAATGCTTAAAGTTTTGCAAACTGAACTTAATGAGATCACACATCTCTACGTACAAGTACGCATGAAAAAGAAACAAATGGCAAGGCTCGCCATGAACAATTTGCAAGGTCACATTGGGGATGTGGCCTTGGTATTTTTAATGACACAACTGGGAAATATTTGTTCATTTTGAATGAAAAGAATACAGCTCAACCCCGTTATAACGCGATCCGTTACAATGCGAATCCGCTTATAACGCCATGCAAGTGTGGCTCCCAATTTTCGTTAATTTATGAATACTTTACAACACGATTATTGGTGTCTTAAATACTTTATTGTACAATGCATACAATTGTACATTATTTCTAATGCGATCCACTAGCTCGACATGATTCTTTGGACCCCAAGCACAGCGTTATAAGGGGGTTGAGCTGTACTAGCTAAAATTTGATGACATTGCAAGTTTTTTTTAAAACGTGCACGAAAATTGCCGAACCACAGCGAGTGAGACATTCCTTATTGGTGGAAGGGTAAGAGGATTGGTCTGGTTTGATGGTTGAGAAGGTCTAGGGTGTAACATACAGTACATACATACATGAATATTGACCAGGGTTAGATGTGAATGAAGAGATAAAGCAATGCACAAGCAAGTTCATGGAGTTAATAATACTTTATATTATATTTTGTAGCTAAAATATCAGATTGAGGATATGAAAGAGATCAGAAGAGAGAAGCAACTTACAATTGAGGTAAACAAAAGTGGTTAGGAAAGAGAGCTAATGAGTGTGTCTGCATTTCTCCCACATGTACTCTATAGTGGGTTTATGTATATATATATAAAAAAATAAAGAACAATAGGCACTCCGTCGGGGAAATTAATAAGGTGGTGCAAATCCTGTATAGTACAAATAGGCAATACGATACCATGTAGAGACGAATATCAGAGGCAGCACACCAAATGGTTGTCAAAAGAATTTTGTATTAACAAGACATTAATTTCCAACGTTTCGGTCCTTCGTGCGGGACATCACCTTGAGAAAGGTCCCGCACGAAGGACCGAAACGTTGGAAATTATGTCTTTGTTAATACAAAATTCTTTTGACAACCATTTGGAGTGCTGCCTCTGATATTCGTCTCTACACGGTATCGTATTGCCTATGTGTGTGTGTGTGTGTGTGTGTGTGTGTGTGTGTGTGTGTGTGTGCGCGCGTGTGTATATATATATATATATATATATATATATATATATATATATATATATAATGTATGTAGTGACCAGCGGCGGATTTCAATATTTGCCGCCCCATGGCACTTGCCTGTGCCGGCCGCCCTCCTGCTTCTTTGGAATCCCAGTGTCAAATGACTTCGCGGATGTCACCAACGTGACGTCGCAGGGCGATGCATTGCCATGGAAAGGCGACGTCTTGACGTTGCGCCGTCACATTGCCATGGCAACGAGACGCTGTGTGACGTCACATTGGGTTCATCTGTGGCGTTATGTGATGCTGGGATTCCAAAGGAGCAGGAGGATGGCAGAGTGGAGGCTGCCGACACAGGCAAGTGCCTTCCCATTAGGTCCGACAGGCCCGAGCGGGCTGCAAAATTATATGGGAGCGGAAATTACGTTTTGCTGTCCCAAAATGTTGCCGCCTTAGGCCCGGGCCCAATGGGAAATCTGACACTGATTGTGACAACTCCGTCACTTGCAGGATCTTTACTCTCACATTAAAGGCAGGAAGCATAAAGATCTGTTAGCAGGTTTATTCCTACAGGCCTAAAACAAAACAACAATCCAACAAAATGCTTAGCTCCTCTCCGGAACACTCACACCATTGTTAGTCTCTAACTACTGTTGGAGCGCAAAGCCCCTTACCAACCATATCTAAATATTTGGGGGGGGGGGGTTGGTTCTTATTATCTTAAAAGAGCAACCCGTGGGTACATTTTGTTTGCATTTTTTATTTCTTAACATGAGATTGAGCAGATGGTCTACGGAGCTGACCCCATTAATCTCAGCTCTGGGGACACCCTGCACCCAGAGATAGTTACCTCTTAGGGGGTGCTGGTATCTCTCTGCTTTTTAGAGCTCCTGCATCATGTGGACCAATAGAAAGCCGCATCGGATGTCATCATGGCTTCCTATTGGCCCGCAGGGCGCGGAAGCTTTGAAAAGCGGCTACTTCGTGATCTCTGCTAGCGAGCCAGAGCGAGTACAGGTGCCCCCTACGGGGTAAGTATCTCCGGAAGCAGGGTGTCCCTGGAGCTGAAGTTCTGAAGTTAATGGGGTTCAGCTCCAGAGACCCCTGCTTTAATCCTATGTTAAAAAATATATAAGAATTCCCCCGTTTTGGCTCCACACATTCGGTTTTGCCCAGCTCTGCTACCAAATGAATGGTTTTAAAGCCATGATAAATTTTTGGCAGGTTTATATGACAAATGTATCTCTGTCTGAAAGGTCTTCACAAGAAAAGAGCTGAACCTTGCAGATCATCTAAAGAAAACCAAACAGGAAACGATGTGGTGTGTCTTCTACTTAGATCTATATTTTTGTATGGCAGCGACAAATTATACAGAGACTATGACACAGTCATAGTAAAATGAATATATCTTAAAGGTGCAATCCCACATGGAGAGGCAGGAAAGAGAGAGGGGGTAGAGAGGGAGGATTGAGGGGGGGGGGGGAGGAGAGAAGAAGGGATTGATGGGGGGAGGGGTGGAAAGAGAGAGGGACTGAGGGGGGAGGAAAGAGGGAGGGATTGAAGGGGAAATGAGGGAGGGTTTGAAAGGGGGGTTTGAGGGAGGCCTCTGAGAGGCCTGTGGAGGGGGCATGCCAAGGGGCCAGCTGGTGGGTACCCATAGAGGTGCCTGTCAGGGTGTCATCACTTCCACCAAACTACAGCATGCTGCCTCTGACAGGCAACTCTGATAACACCCTACAGTAGGCCCCCTCTGAGGATCTACTCTGAGATATGGCCTGATCTGGATCTGTGATTAGGCAGGGGGCTCAGGCCCTTTACTCACAGGGCCCAGGACAGGAGTCCCAGCTGTCTCCCCATGTACGCTGCCCTGCAAAAGGTAGCCGCTGAAATCCAAGGCCCAGCGGAGGAAGGGCACCCTTCGTCTTCTTGGCTTAACATCCCGGACCAGCTCCAGGTGGTAAAAGGGGGATTTGGTGGATAAGAGTCCTCCCGACGCTTGAAGACACCTTATAGCTCATTCAAGTATATGGGATATAAGGTGTCTTCCAGCGCTTGAAGATGCTTAAAGCTGCAGTTCAGTCAATATCCTGCATGTGTTTTTTTTTTAATAAATCAGTTCTGTAGTAAGAAAAAATACTTTTAGCATTTTCTGTTTTAAAAAAAACAACTTTGAAAGACCAATTTTCTTGTATTCTATTTTAACAGCCATTTGCTAAGGCACTGCCCCTTCATGTCCTGTCACAAGCTCTGGCACACCCCTTTGTCAGCACTGCCCTCCCACTAGCACTTGTCAGTGCAGGAATGCTCATGAATATTCATGAGCTTCCACTGCCAGTCAAGCAGATTATAAACAAATGCCAGCTTTTAATATGTCACCAAATTTCGCCTATCAATACATGGAGAACGAATTGACTGGCAGCTATACAGTTCTTTAGGTAATTAGAGATTGCACACATGAAACTATTGAAGTAAAAAAATAAATGTAAAAAAAAAAAAAAAAAGACTGAACTGCAGCTTTAATGGCCGATGACTTCTTAGTAAAAATGGGCCACTATTTCGTATGTTTTACAGGTATGGAAAGGTGGTTTCAAACACTGATTTTGACTGCAATTTGCATTCCGAACTCACACATGCTCTTATGGTAAGAATTCCCTTCCTTTTTTCTCCTTAGATGATACGCCTGGGATATTCAGTTTCCTCAATAAATATGCATATGAATGCATTTAGCATACAATCTATTTGAACATATTAAAAACAGGAAAAATCTTTCTAAAATAGGGTTAAAATAACGTTTACTTCCCACCTAGGACTAAAGTGCACTAATGGCAGTGACATGTTTAAGGGGTCAGTCCCTCCTACGATCAAGGTGTGTAAATGGCAGGAACATGTTTAGGGGTCACATCTGGGTGATTGATTATTATTATTATTATTATTATTGATACCTTGTTGTAACCAAAATCTAACACCTAGAAGGATTTGAAATCATTTTTTAAGTGAGTTTGTAACACGGGGAGCTGAGACTTGGGAGGGGGTTTGATTGTGATTCTGGCTGTTCCACTGTGTGTTCAACAAGAATGTTCACAGGCAAAGCCCTCCCCTATCTTTATTGGCTCTCTGATAAGGACAGGGTTGGATAAAGGCAACAGAAAACCCTTGATTGACAAACACCCCTAAGAAATGCAATTTGTGATTCATTCCAGAGAAACAATAGCAACTCTTTGCTTTTAGCACAGTTAGATATATTTAAGGAAAACAATTAGACTGTTCAATTCTTCATCCTGTTTTCTTGCCGGCTATATGGGACTGCACCTTTAAATACATTGAGAATATTTTGAGGTCAGAAACACAGAACCACTACTTTTTTCCCAAGCCACTTCCACCACTGCCCATATCAACCGAAAACATTTTCAACAAGAAGCTTAGCAAGGCAATTGACGTCTTTATACTCATTTATCTAACAATGGATGAATGGACGGCGGCTTCAGTGTTACTAAGCAAGGGGGGAAGATGGTCTGTGTGTCATCTTAGCAACCATGCTCCCCGCCCCTAAATTGTTCCTCTATGGGGGATGTTACCAAGTTGTTTCCACTAAAGCCGCGTTGACCATTACATGCCGATGAAATAACCCATGAGATGGGAAATCCCCACCGTGGTATCTCACCGGTTATCGCTGGGCGTCACCATTCAGCGTGTTACTTTCCTATTTCATCCTATTAACCCTGGAAGTGCCGGGCCGCGGTACCAGAGTACTCTGACCACTTCGGCACAGTGCGGTCATGTGAGGAGTCCCCCTCTGCCGTTTCCCTAAAGGGCCGATCGCGTTTCGCACTCCATGGGAACTCAGGATGCGATCCAAGCTGATAAACAAACCCTTACTGAGCATGGCGTAGTCACTCCCCTTGGAATGCCAGACCCCACGATGTTGTGACTACATCTTGGGCTACTCAAATTGTTAATATAGTCCACATAATGGCATTGACCCGTGGGCTACGCCGGACGCTAACACCACTACAAGTTATGTTCAGGTTTGTGTTGCGTCAAACATTTCAATGCTAAAAAATAATACAAAGCTTCATAAAATGTGCGTGGTATGTAAGAAGACTTTCTACACGTGACGCATAATTTGCTGTTTACAAAAAAAAATTACGCATTGAGTCATGTTTAATACCTCATTGATAACATTTAAATTAGAACAGAATTATGCATATATATTTTTTTTATTTAGAACAAGTGTTAGTAAATATAAATGATTAATGGAATATTATTGAAAATAGCCATACTGGGAAAATAAATGTTGTAACCTATAATGAAACATCCGCTCTGCGTCAATTACAGTTTTGGTTGACTCATAGCATCCTAATTCTGCGCTAACACTACTAATAGTCTGTGAACTTGGGGGATGAATTTGACGCACTTTCTCTTCTTTTTGACACACAGAAATATAATGTTTTAGTACATAGTGAAATTCCCATTTCTGTGCGCCACAAAAATGGGGAAAAAAATATTTTGGACACTAATGGAGAAATTTCAGGTTAGAGATTTTCCTCCGCTAATTTTGCGCCAAAAAGCCATTCGCAACACCGTGAATAAGCCCCTGTGTGTCATCAATAAAGGTATCATATTCCCAAATATATTTTCGTACATTTTCAAATAGCTTATATATGACACAGAATAAAATTGAAGTGATTTGTTGCATCCTCTCTTTATCCCACAGGAGGAACAATTACTAACTTACACGGATATCGAAAAGACGGCTGGCTCACCCTCCCACCGTTTTGAAAAAAGGTTTGTTACTGGTTTTTGCGCAGCGTTTAACTCAAATGGGTAACTTTAAAGCAGCAATCTGCTCTGCCCACCATAAAAATGTCTCTGTTCCAAAGTCCTTTCACAGGTGTTTCCAGCAATCCTCCGTGGGAGGTTAAAATGGTCGCTGTCATTCAAATGCGTTAAAGTTGCCATGGTAACAGCTGTTGCCAGGGAAATAATAAATAGGTGCAACACTCAGAAAAAAATTAAATTTTTTGTAAAAAGGAAGTTAGAAATAGTGTTTAGTAGGTTAAAGCAGCTGTCTCTGAACCAGACCCCCATTTTATAATGCAGCACGGGAACATGGAGGGTCCCGGAGCTGAACCGAGCTGTTTCAACTTTGTTGACCCCCCAGTTCCCTGATATTATTACCAGGAATGGTACCAACAGTACTTATTGTTATTGAAATCCTTTAACGCAGGAGATGTGGACAGCCATTTTGTTTCCCCACCACAGAGTGTGGTAACTTCACTGGTAAATATCTCAGTAACCGACGCATCGCCCAAACTGAAAATCGTGGGATTCAGCTCCGGAGACCCTTCGGCTTCCCGGTAAAGATATACTAGGAGTTGGAACCGCTGCTTTAACTGGTGCTGGCTGTATAATAGGACCTGTTTTATGGTTTCTCTCTCCCCCTATCTTCCCTCACATAACTATCAGGATAATTAAATAACAGAACCTCAATTATCAGTATAGATTCATATAGTAGTTTTATGCAGCAGAGACTTAAGTTATCAGTATCGTGATTCATTTAGCAGCAGAAACCCTATACAGTACATCCTTTAGAAAGCCTAGGTGAAATAAATATGGATTTTCTTATCCGTTTTTCTTCTCTCCCTGTTTTGCAGGCTGATACCAGGAGACGAGTCACACCACGTGTTGGAAAATAAGTCAATAAGTCAGTTGCTCTGTGTGTGTCACTGGATTATGTGGCTGCTCTATCTCTTTTTAGGAACCCTACTCATTTTCATGCCTGTAATGCTAGCTTGCCACTCTGATCATATGGTTACAGAAGCGTATCACAGATCCAACATACTGGAACAGATCTTTTGGACTTACAGTTGGTATTCTGAGGACATGTCCCAGGAATACTGAGTACGCGGGAGGAAAAGATAGTGGGATGGGAATAGTTTGATCATATTATCTTGGAACCCTTAAATAAAGTACTACTTTTAGATGTCAGCATAGCTGTATATCACTTGAAACATTGTTCTCCTTGGTTCAGATACTCAGTATAGGATATTCATGAGATAAGGAAAAAGAGAGAACAAACATGACATTACTACTAATAATTCTCGGTTTCTAGGGATGGCTGTATTAGTAAAACTCAGGGGTGCTTAACACCAGTCCTCAAGCCTCCCCATCCCCCTTGCAACAAGTCAGGTTTTAAGGATATCCCAGCTTCAGTACAGGTGACTCAAAGGGCCTCTGATTAAGCCACCTGTGCTGAAGCAGGGACTGATTGAGCCACTTGTGCTGAAGCAAGAACTGATTAAGCCGCCTGTGCTGAAGCTGGAATATCCTTAAAACCTGACATGTTGGGAGGGGGCCTTGAGAACTGGAGTTGAGCACAAGTGGAATAACTCACAGATGTGTGATCAAATGGTTAGTAGATATTTGCAGCTAACGGAGCATGTGTTCCTGCTGATTTCTTGATCAGTCCAACCTCAAAAAAAAAGAGACAAAATAGAGCATAGGGCAGACATAGCGTGTGTCTGCCTATCAACAAGGGACAGTGTGACAGATCTACTGATTCAGCAATTACCATTTTTCTATCTTTAAAATCAGCCTCTAGAGATTTTTGTTGCATTGTCTTTGTCCACTCTTTGAAGGTTACATCTACTCTAGGATTGCCAGACACCCTGTATATACGGGATTCTCCCTTATTTCATTGACTTGTTCTGGAAATGTCTGTCGGGACGCATAGTTGTCCCATATTTTAGCACCTTGATGGGAAATTCATGAACTTAAAATTACTTCAATGAAATCAGTCATAAAAATGTGATAGATTTCTACTTGAGTATAAGTTACCTTTTCCGATAGATGTCACCTTACTAAATAATGAAAATAATCAAGTTAAGACACTGCCTGGTCATCTCATAACACCCTGACAGGCGTTACGTTTTCTCTGTGCTACTTGTTAGCTCAGTGCGTCTTTCCCCGTCCGACCAAGGGCAGAGATGATAAATACCAAAGAATATAGCAGCCAAGCGGGAGATAATGCAACGCTTGCATTTTCCTTATTGCAAGCTCACATGAGCGCAGGTCGCATCGGTCATGTGACCTCTGCGGTTTTTTTTATTTTTTTTTATATAACTTGTATTTTATTGTTTTTCAAAGCTCAGAGAAAGTACAGCAGCTATCCATTACAGGATCGTGACTTTCTTACATTCCATACATATGATAACAGAGTACAGTGTAGGAACAATAACCTAACTGGGTCAGTGGGTGCGTTTTTTTTTTTACATCTTTCGGAAAAACATTCCTTGAAAATTGTGACTTTTTTGATATTAACAAATTCCGAATGCATTATGAACAAAATATTGTCAAAAATGTCGAAAATGCTGTTCATTTTCTTAAACAAATTGCAATTTTTTGGGCAAAGGAAAACGGCAAACATTAGGCGGAAATTAGTTTAAAAAAAAAAGGCGAACTCCAACGGGATCAATTCACGCACCGCTATCTGTGAACGTGACTTCCCCGGGTTGGAGAAGATTTTAGTCTCATTCATGGAGCTAACCGCTTCTTCAGCCAGAGGAAGACCACTTTTAATTCTTAGAAATCGCTTCTATTTCTACTGACTGTGACATGCCTCTTCTAGAGTTTATAGCTCGCCTTCATCGATGCTCTGCACAAAGCTGCATGTTCAAGGAGAAAACGGAAGAGCGAGTTTAGTTCAGTTATCAGGAAGTGGTAACATGGTTAGTTATTTAAAATTCGAAGAACACAAGAACATACCTTCCCTATTTCAATAGAAAATAAGCAGCGCAAAGTATTGCACGAAATAGTATATTGTGCAAAATGCCATATTGCACGGTAGAGACCGGCGAAACTTTGAGGTCGCTAAATATTTGTCTGTTTTGAGTCGCGATAAAAGCCACAGCTGAGTCAGAGTTCGCATGTGATTGGTCGAGCATCAAGTTAAGTTCAATATGCTGAATTGCGAAGTTCTCTAGATTCGCTTAATGCTGAGACTATAAATTGGGCACTCACCCCGTGCTTCTGCCGCTGTGCCGATACCTCGCTGAAAGTTTACTAATTTGGCAACATTTTTCCCGAGGAATTGGATTTAGGGAAACAAGCTTAAAAATTTGCGAATGTATTTTGGACACTGAGTACACGGTATTGACATCAATATCCATGGATAAACTGGGAGTAGTGTGTGGTATCTCTGAGTACTAAGAAATAACATCGCTAATACACAGAAATACGATTACAGTATACACATATATCTGGCGGTGACAGTACGCGGGTTTATGAACAACCAGTTATGTTATTTGCAAACTCAGGACCAGATCCACAAAGCTCCTTTAACCCATTCAGCGCCAGAGTGCCCTTCCACCGCCCTTGTCAGGGACCCATCGGCCCTGATGGATCACATGACCGATATTCCCAGCAATCACATGATCACTTCCCGGGTTCCGGCGGCCGGACCGGAAGTGAAGGGGAAAGGGAGGATGGGGAGTGTAGTTCGCAAAAGGTCGTAATCTACAGTTTATGTTATGGGATAACAGCATCTACAGTATGGAGGCACTTTTTATGAAGTACACCAGGGGGCGGCCAAGACCAATCTGTACTATTGCATGTTTTCTTGCCTCTTATCTTTGAGATACTTTGAATCAGCCATTTGAAGACATCATTAACCCATTCCCTGCCGCGATGGCTTTATGCTCGATTGATTTTTTCCCCCTCAAAATGTGAGTGCTATTCCTATAACTGCTACACTCTATCTACCTGCATTGAAGAGACAATATTGCATCGTTGTGTCTTCTGTTCTTTACCCTTTCGGTACCGGGTTTTGAGCTGTATGTTTCTTTGAATTGGATATCATTTATTGTGCCCTGATTTAGATTTTGCATATATGGTATCAGAACTTATTTACTTATTATTCACAGAATATAGATCACTTGTATTTTCATCTAATATCAGTTATCACTTTGACTAGAAGCGCCGGTATACACTTTTTTGTTTTGTTGGCTATAAAATAGCACCTATCAGAAGAAAGGGGACCTTCAGTTGTGGGAGAAGGGTGGCACTTGTCCTGTTCTTATAGGGTGGCCCCTACCACAGCCAGACCACTATTGCTGTCTCAGGATTGCCAATACTGCGCCTGTATTCACATACAACCGGACCATCCAGTGAGCTCTCATCAGCTCATGGCCTTCCTACAAGCAGTCCCACTACACACTCCATAACTGATCACTATTATTATTATTATCGTTTATTTGTGAAGCGCCAACATATTAATCAATTTGGGACAGGGAGGGGGAGAGGTGGGAGATGTGGGGGTGTGGGAGAGGGAGGGGGCAAGGTTGGAGTTTGTGAGAGGGAGGGGTAGAGGAAGGTGTGTGGGAGAAATGAGAATAAGGGGAGAGGTGAAGGTGCAAGAGATGAAGAGGGAGAGGCGAGGGTTGAGAGAGGGAGGGTGATAGGTTGGATAGGGAAGTCGTGGGGGCGTAAAAGAGGGAAGTGGGGAGGTGGGGGTGTCAGAGAGGCTGAGGGATGAGCTGGGGATGTAAGAGAGGGGAGGGGAGAGGTGGTCATGTGGGAGATGGAAGGGGGAGAGCTGGGAGTCTAAAGCCTCGTCCAGGCTGAGTGCTTGCTCGTGCACGATCACAACAATGAAAGCAAATGGTGGTGTCTAAGCTGTGCGTGTCCACTTGAGTGTGCAGAGGCGTGATGCTTGGCGCAGCAAATATTTTTGGATTTGTCGCTCTTGCCCTGGTCACTTGCGCGGTTCAGCCAATGAAGGCAAACCGCTCGCATGACGTCACGGGCACGCCCCCTGCATGCCCCCCACGCGCACAACTAGTTGGCCAGGAATCGCCCAGCCCCTGATGTCATGGCGCTCGAGCGCTCCCACCCTGGGAGAGTTGGGGGTATAAGAGAGGAAGGGGGTGTGAGAGAGGGGGAGGGGGAGACAGAAGGGGAGAAATACATGGAAGAGAGAGAAGGACGGGAGGGAGGGAGTGTGAGCAGCAGGAGAGAAATAGATTGGGGAGTTTGAGAAGGGAAGAGAAATAGAGAAGGTGAGAGAGTGAGGGTGTGTGTGAGGGGGATTGTAAGAGAAAGTGAAGGGGGGGCTCGCAAGGCCACTTACACGGAGGGGAGGGGGGCCCTTGAAAGCTGTCTGTGGCCCTATCCGTATGGGCGCTAAAATTGACAATCTCAAGGCGCTCATTTACATATTTCAACCCATAATTCCCGCAAAGTAAATTAAGATAAGAAAAAAATCGTTAATAAGAAAACGCAGGATTTTTGACAATATATATTTTTAATTACTTATCAACATAACACAAATAAAAGTCAATGCATACAGTAATTAAATATCAAGGCTAATAATGTAGCAAACATTTTGGTAATACTACTTGCTTTCCATGTTTTCTATTTTTTTTAAATAAAATACCAAGTTAGGAATAAATAATATCAAAATAATGTTTTCATTATGGCAAAATTAAATACCAAAAACATAACCCTGGATGTGTTCAATAAATACAAAGAAATCTTCTATTATAATACTTAATGGTCAGCCATAGTTTAAAAACATATTGTAGAAATAAATTAATAATATTTTAAATATGCAGTGCCTGATTTAATGTGTGTATATATATGTATATATATGTATATATATATATGTATATATATATATATATATATATATATATATATATATATATATATATATATATATATATATATATATGTATGTATGTATATATATATATATATATATATATATATATATATATTCACTTTTTGGTGATATACACTCAGTATATAGCATCTTTCATGATTTCCACAGTGATTCCCACCTTTCCTTTCATGCAAGATGCCTTTAAATGTGTTTGTTCGAACACTTTTAACATGATCTCTATAATACTGGTCTGTATTATGCAGATCAACTGGTTACCTATCATGAACCATTTGGGACATTATTAACCTGTATTCATGTATTCTCATTATATTTAATAGGTGCTTTAGTACATTACGGACATCAATCGAATTCCAATTTTGCACCAATATATTTTGCCTCTATGTATAGAGAAAGTGTAAAAATTCAGTTAGCGTTACCCCCCATTCCCCCCAAAAAATTTTTTAGAAAAAGATGGCAGAATTTGCAAATGTTTTTTGAGAAAAGAAATTCAATTTTTTTTCAATTTTCTAATATTTTATAAAAAAAACATTTTTTTTGTGTCAAATCTACGCAAATTTTCAATATATTTTTTTTTTAAATCAATAAATATTCTCTTATTTTTCATTCCCCCTTCCCGGCTATTCCGTAAATTTCACATGTTTTGCAGATTAGAATAAAAAAACAACAACTCCTGCCATCTTTTTTCATACTCAAAATGGGAGGAAGATAGTTTTTCCAGCAAATTCGAATTTCGGTACAAATTCTCCCCTCTCTCTTCATGGGTCAAATAGACACGAGTAGATCTTGTATGTACATCTCATTGCATTACAAATCCTTGGTATTTTCTTTAAACTGTGCTGTATTCCCCCGAATCGAGTCCTTAATTAGAGTAACTCTTTCTTCTGTCTAAAGCAAAACAGAAAAGGCAATGTTGTTAATAATATTACAGACATGACGTGAGTTGTGACTTTGTTACAGATAACACAACGGGTCCCATGTGGTTAATGTCGCAAACCGGTTTATTGGCTCAAAATTTGTGCCAAGAAATCTCATTTTAAGTTACACTTTGCGCGCCTAAAATGTCGGCAAAACATTGACGCGCACAATTTTTTAAATTCTAATTTTAGTAAATAGACTCCGACATATCCCGTCGTAATGCAGAATATCACACAGTTCCCAGAGGATCAATGGCAGTGTGGGTGCAACACAACCACTTTTTGGGCATATTGGTGAATGTAAAAAATGATGCACAGATTGTGATAACGTTTCAAATGATGTCTCCATCAAAAAAATAGCGCAGTGCAACAACAGTTCCTCTGCATGTTTATTTCTTATTTTGTTAAGATTTCTTCCCCATACTGTATAATACATCTGTCTGCCTGGGTATTTTATTTCACTCAGTGATACTGTATTAGTAAACTGCAAAGAGCTGTATTTGAGAAAATTAGAACAATTGATTGGCATTTTATTCTGATAAGATCCTCTGTAGCCTGCATGGAAAACAGATATTTGCTGCCTGATGGGGGAGAGGGGGTGTGGGAGGAAGAGAAAGTGAGAATTGACAGCAGGAGTTACCATGTGGAGACTCTACTGCAGGCACTGGGCTTTTGCAATTAAAAAGTAAAATCATATAATAATTATTCAAAGTTGGTGACAAGGGGGGAAGGAGGGAGGGGTGGGTGACATGGTGAAGGAGTTGGTGACATGTGGGGGAGGCGGTGACATGGTGAAGAGATGGGTGACATGGGTGGGGGTGGGTGACATAGTGAAGCAGTTGGTGACATGGTAAAGGACTTGGTGACGTGGTGATGGACATGGTAAAGGAGTTGGTGACATGGGGGGTGGGGTGAGATAGTGAAGCTGATGGTGACATGGTGAAGGAGTTGGTGACATGGTGAAGTAGTTGGTGACATGGTAAAGGGGTAGGTAACATGGTGAAGGGGTGGGTGACATGGGTGAGGGCGGATGACATGGTGAAGGAGGAGTTGGTGACATGGTGAAGGGGTGGGTGACAGATGGGGGTGGGTGACATGGTGAAGGAGTTGGTGACAGACATGGGGGGTGGGTGACATAGTGAAGGAGTTAGTGACATAGTGAAAGTGTGGGTGACATGGTGAAGGAGTGGGTGACATGGTGAAGGAGTTGGTGACATGGGGCTGTGTGAAACAGTGAAGGAGTGGGTGAGATACAGACAAATGCAGATTGAGAGGGAGGCGTTGTAGGGTTGAGAGACTGGTTTCTGTTATAATAATGGTTGTTC